>NC_142253.1:3972500-4112500 GCF_052056855.1 Sturnus vulgaris | reverse complement strand
GATCTCATCTTTCATTCTGGCTAAATTCCAACACACAATTTCATTAACCCAGGTACTGCAGGTGATAAAACTCATTTTTCCCTAAAGAGACAGCTAAAAAGTACCAGTTATACATTTATGAAGTACCAGCAATCAAAATTATGGATTTTCTAAAAGGTTTTTAACTACTTTTATTGAAAGGAAAATCGCTGTCTCAGACTTTTGTGACACTATTGCTAATAATAAATTTTACCATTTAGACATCGCAGTAATATGGTAGACAGTGTCAATAAAAGTATGAAACAAAGATGATCCCTGTCTCTTAAGGAATGCTTTCTGATTACACACCGGAAATTATAATGGGAAACATAAACTAAGTGCACCTTTAAGAGAGGGAAAAAGGGGATAATGCAAGGCAATGGTCCTCGCTACATATATCCCATCAGCAGAACTATTTTATATATATATATGTGTGTAAAGGATGTATGAAAATAAAACAGAAATGAAGTTATAATGTTAAATAAAAATATTAGACTAAATAATGACCTAATGGAAATTGTTAATGATAATTAAACAATACATACACGATAAAACACACATCAACAACACAATAAAAATTAAACCGACAGGAAAAATAACAATCCAAATAATAAAATAAAGAATAAAAATTTAAATAATTAAATAAATCGATTTAAGAAAATGATGAAATGGGGATTTCAGGGGGCTATCTGGAGCCGGCCCGGTGCTGGCCGGCTCGGGAGGGGCGGGAGCGGGGCAGTGCCGGGGATGCTCCCGGGGATGCTCCCGGTGCCTCTCCCGCTCCCAGCAGCATTCCCGGGAGCACTAGAGGGCACTGTGGGATTTGGGCCACCCCGGGCTCGCCGCCGCGGGGGTCCCGAGCTCCCTGCCGGGCACGGATCGGGAGGATCGGGAGGCGATGGAAGCGCCGGGAGCCGGCACCGGACCGGCCCCGTCCCGCTCGGCACCGGCGGCTCCGGCCGGGATCCCCCCCGCACGGGACGGGGCCGCATCCCAAAGCTTCTTCCCCCTTCCCGGGGGGGTCCCGCCGGCCCTAGAGAACCCTGAAACACCCACGCACAGCCCAGCCTTTCCCTGCCCTCGCTGCCTGTTGGATTAAACCCGCGCCGTGCGGCTGATTGCAGGGCAGAACGCTCTGCCATGCAAACCAGCGCAATTAATGCCTTTGAAACAATTTATGATTTCCGGCCTACTTCAACATGTATTAGCATATACCTGGTTTCTTTAATATACACTTTGTTTTTCCAAAACCACAAACATAGTTGCTGGAATTTCATGTGGAAGTGCTTAAGGGGTTGAAAGTTAACACCTTTGTGAGCCGAGCAGTCTCACAGTTGCTGCTAAACAAAAGCCTCTTTGTAGAAGCTTTCTCGAAATGTTTTCTTAACATGTTCCAAGTAGTTTTAGGCAGGCAACTAAAGTAAACAAGATGTTACCATGATAAAAACACTTGTGAAAACATTACAGAGTGCACTTAGTAGTTTCTTTCACATAAACTCCCCTTCGTTTCATCAAAGTTAAATGCACATGAAGCAGATTACCAGCATCACTGCAAGACAAGACTGCCAGATCTCTCCAAAGGTCTGCGTCCTTTCTTTTAAAGAATATATTTGATTTTAAAATGGTACAGCCAGGATTAAGCACGTCTAACCCACAATCAAATTATAGGGAAAAAAAAAGGGGGGGGGCAGGAATAATAAAACCCTATACAGTCTTCTTAATTTTTTGCTCTGGATACCCGGCTACCCTGCTGAATAAACCACCCTCCCTCCAGCCGGGATTTCCTGAACAACTTGCCGTATGAGGGGTATATATTTCTATCTTCAAGGGTCTTTAAACACATGCAAATGAAATCAAGGATATAGTCAATTTTGCAGGAAAGTCGCTCTGTGCTGCGAGCTGCTCCTTTGGCTGCTGCCCGTGAGACGAGCGCTGGTTAACAGGCCAGACACGCGTGCACCCTCCAGCCCTCACCTCGCTCCCTGCAGCTTGGAAAAGGCCACAGGGTCACCGCCCTGAGACTGGACTTGTTTTTGTTTTTAGGCTCAGGGAGTATTCTGGAGCATGCAGGGCTCTGCTGTTTCATTAGGCAGAGCAGCAGCCCCTGCTGCTATCAGTTAGCTCTAAGTGATACCGCATCACATGATAATCAATGGCTGATGGGTTCAAAAAAGAAACGCTACACAACGATGCTAAAACTGCAACTTATTTCAAAAAGAAATAGGGAAATAAATGCGTACAATAGCCCGTGTATCTGCTGGTTCTGATAAGCATCCTCCTGTTGGCTGTGAGTGAAAGACAACTAGGATCGTTATTTGTACAGTATTTATCTTTGAAATCAAGGGCCCTGTGGTGTACCTCACCTTGGGAACAAACACTACAGAACGATCACAGAAGAGTGTCAAATCTCTGGTTTTGATTTACCAACAGTTATGATATTTCTTCCTCAGGAGGAAAAGAAATGAACCATGTTTTAGACCTGTGAGTCCTTTTTTCTCCCTTAACTGAAGAATCATTTTATTGTCATACAGGGCTTTCATTCCCATACAACTTCTCTTTGCCTTTTCACAAGGTAAGTGAAATTAAGCAATACTCGATACACAGGCTGTATTTCACTTGGTAAACAAGAGCTTTTCTCTTGAGGGGACCGTCAAAAGAGTGTCACATATTATACAAGTATCAGAAAGAAACTTCAACCATCTACCTGTTATCTTTCCATTGAATAATGAATTCTGCTAAGTGGCAACATAATTTAAGGACAGATTCTCCACTGGAGACATGGAAGACTATGGTATTTTATGAAGCAATGTCAATTCACTGCTCAGGGACATCCATTTCTGCATTTGTTCTAGGTTAAATATCACTCTGAATAGTAAGACTTTGGACACTACAGCATTTGGATAATTAGAAAATTTACACGAGCTGATGAGTTTAGGAAACTCACCGGAAATATCTGAAAGGATGAAAGATTTCAATGGAGGCAAAAACTGGACTGATGGTGAAAAAACTAGAACTGATGGAGCAGCTTGAAGTCCAGCTGGTGACAGTTTTCAGGTTATTCCTGACTACTGATTGCTGCACGTATCTCCTCCAAGTGAACCGGGTCTATGTACTGAAACATCTCCAAAATACCACATGGAAACCCTGCCCTACCCATGCTTCTGATTAAGAGCTGTTTTTTCTATGCATGGCCACCTCAAGCAGACCATTCGAGATTGCTATGGAATCTTCCTGAAAGCAGCTGCTCTCACCTGGAACACAGGACTAGCACAGGAAGCAAAGGTGGCACAATCTGACCATGTGTGACCACACATGTTATTCTGCTATCTAAGGCTACCACAGCACCCTTCCCTTGCACTTACTGCAGTAAAGATGAGAATTGTTTTAAAGGTCTAAATGCTATAGTATGGCATATGAATATGAATGAGCTGGCAAGTATGGCAAGATTAGCATTTATTTCACTTAAGTGAACAACAGGATGAATTACAAGGAATGAGGCCACCCTTCATGGAAATTTATGACTAGCACCTTCTTATTTTGTAATCCTCTTGTAATGAGAACCTTCTCATTACTGTACCATTCCTCACTTGTAACATATGTTTATAGTAGGACCAGCGCTGCTCCTGTGAATTCAGGAGGGGGAGGGTTGTGCCAGTGGAACCACAACTGTTCCACTGTTCTGAGAGCAAAACCCTATCTGTATCATCTAACATCACTCAAGAAAAATCCCCTGCTTGCTTTTGCCCTTCCCTCCCTCACATAAAAATCCAGGGAACTGCCCCAGAAACAGCAGGTACAGCTGAACCTTTTGGGACTAAGTCTAGTCATTCATCCCAAAGAACCTCATGTATTTATGTGGACTAACTTCATGAGACGACTACTCTACATGGGAGAAAAATTTGTCCCTTTGCACAGGGAAATCACAAACATTGCTTGGGTGGCTGGTCTTTAGTGATCTTACAACTGACCAGTCACACAACTTGGGCAAAGATCAGGGACAAACCTTCAGTAACCTGGATGCATCCCCAGCACGTGTGTACCTGGTGTCCTACCCAGACAAAGAACTCTTTTGTGATGGGAATAGGGGTGAGGTTGATGGTTTAGTTGTGGAGCAGCCATGTGTAAGCTATTAGGGCTCTGAGGTCCTTCCCTGCATCGGGATGCACGCACTACCACACACTAGTCCATAACGCACTGTTTATGCAACGTGTAAAACTGTGTTCTTTGGCAGCAAGGAAAAGGTCTGCAGCAAACTGCAGGGGCCCAATTAATATAATTATAGTTTATTTTTAGTAGTGTAGACTTTGTTCATTAGTTACTTATTCGACATAAATTAAATTTCACGTGATGTTCTGCAATTCTCTGTTCAATTATGGAGTTAATTTAAGACTAGATTTCTAAATTAAAGTGAAATCAAGGTTAAAACAAGGTTTTATTATTTACATGATCGATACTGCAACTTAAAAATTATTTAAATAAAATTAAAAAAAAAAAATCTGCGGAACTGCAAACACTGTTTTACAGCAATACACTGAGCAAGACCATAATTTCCCCATGGGACTAATTTACTATCCCCTGTTAAAACGTTCTTGAGCCTGATCCAAAAGCCACTGAAGTGAAAGGGAGCTCTCTGTTGACTTCAATGGGCTTTGCATCAGGCCCAGGGTGAGTGACAGCACACAAAATTTCAGAGCATGCTTTCTGTACAATGCAAGTGCCAAAAAAACCATCCTTACTTTAGGAACGACTGGAAGTCTTCACATACTGCTTCACAGCCCGGCCATTTGCATACGCCGTGTCCGTACAGCGGGTGGCTGTGTGAGTGCTCCTCGTGGGATAAACTGGAGGGGAGAAAGAGGAGAGAGAAAAAGTGCTGTGAACTGAAGGCACTGTAACAATTCGTCCTCGCCAAGACTCCTAAAGACCAGCAAATACCAGATCCTGCAGCATCCCCAACAGTGCACGTTACCCGCCCGGCTCTTGCCCAGGGTTTTTCAAAACAGAATTAAATACCATTTGCAGTTTGAAATATGTGTCATTCTTACTTAGTTATCCTCCTACATTTCATTCATTAATTAAGAGGTTTGTAAAGAATTTAAATTAACATGGACGGGGGAGAAATCATTTGACAGACCTGCTTAATATCTTGCTTGATATTTTGCTAAAAAATTTATGAACATTGCATATTTACAATTCAACTTCATCGAGAAGTCATCTCCATACAGCAGTGTCCCATTACACCATAACACAGCTGGACCTGAGGTTTTCCTCATGGCTAAAGAAAGGAAAAGCATCAAATTTGCAGCCTTGGCTTTCCCACCATGTTATTTATTTACTGGGTTGGTTTCTTTTCCGGTTGTTTTTTTTTTTTTTTTCTTGTTCTTACAGGCTGTTTCATTGCGCAAATACGGCCCCCTTACATCCCAAGAAAGAAGATTTGAGATGTATTTTGAAATGCAAAATTCGCCACAAAGAAGAGGGGGTATGCAATCAAAGGATTCCTCAGTACGAGGGGTTAGTGGGGGCTATTAACCTTGCCTGAGATTGGGCAGGAACGTCAGAGAGCCTCCTAACTACTGAACCCAGGGTTAAAGCAAGAAATTCATATGAGCACTAAGGGGTTAATCCTTCAGCGGGATTCCAATCAATACGTAATGATTTGGCTGCACTGATCCAAGTCATGAGACGCTTTGATCCAGGCCATGTGGTGCTCAGGGAAATGTATCTGTTGCACTCACTGATGAACCATATTCTAAAATATCTTCTTTATTCGACTTCTGCATGGAAACTTCGTAAGGAAAGGAATTATTTTCTGCAACAATCTCCATAACCTTAGATGACTTTAAAAGCAAAATGTCAAAATAATATTGAAATCTCTATTTTATGCTCACACATGTATGTATTTTTCATGGCCAATCTTTTTGCTACAGTATGTCTGTGCTGTATTATGGACTTCAAACATACACAAAGGATATGAACACATACCAGCATCTAGGTGTGGCTTTTATGACTTACTTCATCCTGGATTACAGGTAATGTTATGGATAAATGCCTACTTTTTGCCATTTTACTTTTACACACACGTGGAAATGCTGTTTATTCTTCTTCTGTAATATTATCTGTCTGTGCACTCGAACAAAATTGTGCTCCTGTATTATTTCAGATGCACAGGGTAGACAGATCACTGTAAATACAACCCTGAAATGTCATCCCAAACACAAACTAGTTGGAAGAGAAATTCCTGCCCAGATTCTGCCACTTTTGACTTTAAGCCCAATGAGAATCTGAAGATTAATGAAGCTGTTTTTAAAATTATTTCACATTTTAAAAAAATTACTGACTAGAGAAGGTATTATGAGTTTTACATGAACCTAATTCATTATTTCATTAATATCTTTTTTTTGGCTGCTTACAAATGGTCCTTCAAGCATAAATATATAGATGTACAAAGTAATTTCCTAAAAACAACAGTAAGTGAAGAGCCTTACACAGGTCCTCTCTATATACAAATACTAGACTGCTTTAACTCAATCAGTCTTCTAAAAAATGTTCAAGTGAGGGGAATCTCTGTAAAGTTTTTAAAAGAACTACAGAACAGATGCATTCTTTTCAAGGAAATTACAAAAATGCTACATCACCCATTTCCTCAGCTGAGGAAGAGGGAGAATGGCTGAAGAACACCATCCACCGAAGCCAAACAGGCATATGGTCAAACATCCTCTATATACCTCAGAAAATAATGGGCTTTATCATCTGTTTCTGTACCTGGATACAGCAAAGGGTGAGAAAGGAGGCTTGCATGTTAACACTCCATTAAAGTCCATAAAGATAACATATGAGAGTTATGATTTCAGTGTGTTTGGAAGAACAAAAAACAGAACAAAAAAGAATCAGTGTATCAATCTGCCCAGTGCATGTTACCCACACACTGGGACTTGTGATGGCCAACTAAGGAGTCAGTCTCCTGTGGGGTTTAAGCACTGTAAATCTCATTATAATATCAACAGGAGTCACATGGCTTAAACCCCCAGCAGGGATTTTTAAAGTTTCTCTGTGAGAGCCTAAAGGCCATGGCCAAGTCAACGGAAAGAGCCCTACCGAGATTTGTATTTATTTTTTAAATCCGAGTGCAAATCTCCTTTCTTTCCAGGGAACTTGCACAAGAACAAGACAAACTGTGTAGGACATGACACCCTGGCATTGTGTCCAAAGAAAATGACGGAATGACCAAGACAATATCAAACTCTAAATGATGCTCAGGATGTCAAAGGCTCGTGCTGTCAATAACCACGAGGGCTGGTGCTGACTGTAAATGGGAACCTAAAAGGTCACTTTGCCAACACGATGCTGTGCGTAACACGCTTAACACCTACACAGAGCTTCCCCTGCCGCTCAACCAAGCAGAGGAACTACTTCAACCTACCAAAAATAAGACATTTCAAAGAGAAAAAAACCATCAGTCCTGAAAGACAAACGCCGGCCCCCTCTGCAGGCACTGTGCCATTCTGAAGGCAGCGACTCCCATCCTGCTCGGGGGGATTTCAGCAGTGCCTTTTGGTGACCTTAATGTGTCAGTATCAGATTACTGCTATTTCAACCATCCCACTTTTGAAGATATTATAGATTGCCACTTGTTCCCTGATAGAGCCTGAAGAAGCACCTCAAAACAAAACAAAGAGCGGGTTTATACACAGGCGGATGTAACGCACAAAGGATACAGCCAGTGGAAATGAATGGAGAACGCTGTTGAACTGATCTAAGTACTCACTTTGTTTGAGCAAATAGAGGTGGAAAAAGAAGACTTTAATCCTGTACATAAATAAACAGCTTTGTGAGCACAACGCAAACCTATAATCTGAAATTGCTCACTGATATTTCGCCTGCCTGCAAGCACAGCTTCTGTAATCTGGATGCATCCTTGGTCTCGCTGCCGGAGACAGACTTTTAGAAGATCTGAGCATTGGCAAGCAGAAGCAAGTTTTAGGTCTGTTTGATTTCTAATGACACATTAGAGTAGGTGTTTGTTTCTGTCACCCTCTCCTTCCCAGGAATGCATATTCATGGTCGGGTACTGGTGATGCAACACCAGTTAGTGGAAATGATTTTATAACAAGACATAATTTTCGAAGTAGTGAAGGAATAAATGATTTAAATTCAAGACAATGTGGAGTTCTTTTCTCTTTATGAGGTACTTGCGCAAAAAATAGTTAATAGAATAGAATTACTTCCAAATAATGCAATAGTGATACATTATTGCATTGAACTACAACAAAGAACACTCTGGCAAGTGAAATGTCTTGCTTAAGTCACTTACTCATGACATACAAGAAAGTAACAAAATCCATGTGCGAGGCTGAAAACTGTGTTAAGCGTCCACTTATTTTCTGCTGCCTCCAGCTCTGTTTCCAGTACAGAGGGGAGGGGAGAAGGGACAGGCACTTCCACAGCTCCTCTGGGCTTGCTGGATAGAGGAGAGGAAATTTTACCTTTTCCTCCTTCCCCCTACCTTGCTTAATAACCCTAAGGACCTCCAGAGGGTCTGGTAGCAATTTCACCTCTCATTCCTACAGGGATGGCTGTGGAAGCTTGCACAGCCCACTCCTGCCAGCCACTCACCTTTTGGAATACACCTGATGTGCTACAGCATCCTGGAAGAATCACACTCTAGGACACAAGAGCACAAGAGACAGAGACACCAGAGAGACAGCCAAGTGCTGATGGAGAGTAAAAACGACACCCTGAAGTGAGATGGGAACATGCTGGGTATTGGGGAAAGCAGTGACCAAAGCCCCAGCACGAAAGCTCCCTGTGCTCTTTAAATGGTTTAATTCAACCCACATTTATTAACCACATGGAACTGGGTACTGTGCTTGTACACACTGGCTGAAAGTCATGGATAGATATAAAATCCAGCTAAGCAGAAGCCTGAGTGTCTGTGCTTCTGCCACACAGTGGACCATATTTTAAATATTCATGATGCTGACATACTTCATAATTCCACTCTCTTCCACATCTGCTTGGGCCAACGATCTTTGCCAAAACACTGGGGGAAGTCAGTGATGTAGAGAAGCATCCTTGATTTTCTATTACAGTTATGAAGCATCTGCTCACGTTCTAACAGAGCTCAGAACATGCCTGAGCCACCTGCACACTGAAAAATCAATACCACATCTCTTGCTTTCCTCCTGCAAGGAGCTGGAGCACAGCACCCTCAGAAAGCACAGAATTGCCTTTTTAATTTTACTTTATTCCTTAGGGTCAATGGGAAGTGACCTCATCTTTGCCAGCTGCCATGAAACTGATATCCATGTACAGCCCAGGCAGGAGTGTGGGGCTCTGTCTCACACCACATTCCCCCTCTCTCTCATATAAATGGCATGGCCACTGAGGCAAAACGCCACAATTTTGGCCCTGTACAGGAGAAGGAGACACACAGCTGGGAACTAACATGGCTCTCCCAGAGTTGTGACTGCCTGGTGAGCTCTAAAGCTCAGCAGAAGGCACCAAAAGAATAAGGCTGCTGAAAAAAAAAAAAAATCACAATTTTCTGAGTTAGAAACACTTACCACATCTGATTTTAAAACGAAACGGAAGCAGTAATGATTAAATCCTTGTACTAACTGTACTCAAGTGCAAGTTCCTGCCTTCACGACAGAATCAACCAAACAAAGATGTGTTTTGCAGTCAAATTCCACTGGTGCAAATCCCTTCAGATTTTTAGTAAGGTGGGCAGAACCTCTTTCCTCTCTAAACTGTGAATACAAGAAAAACCCAACCAATAACTAAATGCCAAAACTTCCAGATACTCATGCTCCTGTGCAAGCCTCAGGAACCACCCAGAAAGCAGATATATGATCTAAACAGCAGGCTGTCCAGGCAGGGTGATGCCTCTCCATCACTGGATAAAGCTTAACAGAAGGTCATGGGCCTGCAGCAGAGGTGGAATTTGATATGAGTGGTCAGTGACAGCTCTTTCTACAACTGGCTTACAAATTTTTGGATGCTTTTTAGAAGAGCACTTCTCCTCTTCCTCACTACTTTAGTCCACGTCCAGACCTAGGACTACAAGCAGCTCATGTTTTACATCAAGCCCTATTGGAAGTAACAAGATGGTATATTACATTTTAAATGACTACACCAATTTAAGACAAATCAAGTTAAAACTGCAGCCCACAGGCTGAAATCCTCTCTCCTAATCGGTGTGCACTAACTTGTGTACTCCTGTAGCATAAGAAGAAAAATAGCAGTGCTGCTGTAACACGAGGCCACCTGTGCACCCCAAATCACCCATTTATACCTCTTGTGGCACTATTCCCTAAATTCCTGTCCTGCAAGAACAGTGAAGAATCTGCAGCAAGACTAAGACAAAATGTGGCTGACATTCCCCTTCCCTTCTACCCCCACCCTCACTGCAAAGAGCAGAACCAGACTGGATAATTATAAGCATCATCTTCTGGTTTTGATCTATCCACTGATGGTTTGGATTATTAATCAACATTATGACCCTCCAGCACTCTAACACATCCTCCTTCCAGTGGCAGCCCCTCTTCCAGCCCCGCAGGAAAACTGCCACAGGGCCTGGACAGTCACTGCCCTACATCCCTTCATTGGAGGAATTAAATGTATTTCTTGAGCATTTAAAAGAAATGCCCATTGCAAAAAATCCATCACTTATCGCCAGTGCAAATTCCACTCCTGCATTTGAATTAACGAGTTTCTCTATGATTTAAAAGTCTTATTTTTTTATTTCAACCTTGTGCCTAGGTACTGTAGTGGAAAGTACATCAAATATACCCAGACACACACGATTTGAAACGCTGGATTTTAAATTCCAGCACTGCTAACTAATGAGAACAATTTTTTCCTTCTTCTTCTTTGTAGCATCACTTCATGTACTTACATACCATAATCATATCCTCCTAGAGCCTCTATTTTTCCAGGGTGTAGATCTTTAATTCCCTTTAATCTGTCTTCATAGCCTATTCCCTCCAACTCCTTTATCATCCTAGCTGCTCTCCTCTATATTTGCTCCAGCTTCTCTTTATCCCTTCTGCAAGAGAGTGGCCAATTGTACATCACACTCAATGTGGTTTAACTGGTTCTGCATAAAGTAGAACAGGAAAAAAAAAAAAGGACTCGGATGCAACATGCATGTTTATGCCTCCCATGACTGCATTTACCTTTTTTGACTAAGACATGGCACAGAGTGTCCCACCTTAATTTCTCAACCCCGATTATGCCTCAGCCATTTCCCACACAACCGATGCTGAGCAGCTGACGTGTCATGTCAAACCCGCAGTTTGGAATTTTGATTTCCGAGCTGGGCTACTTTCTACTTATCCCTGCTAAATCACATTTTATTCCTCTCTGAACAGTCTCCTAATTTATTCAGATTAAAACGGATTGATTCAGTATCTTAGTTTAATTAGGAAAAAAATGTGATCCAACTACTTTCTTGGGTTTTTGGGGCTAGGGGGATGTTCTGCGGGTTTTTTTTTTTCCAGTTTGCTTTTTTTTTTAACACTGACTTTCAGCACAGCAATCCCATCCCTCTTACACACCCAATTCGCATGGCAGAAGGAGGTGGCAATGGCAAAGCTTTGGCCCCAATTCAGCAACCCTTTTAAGAACACACACAAGTATAAAAACACAGGATTAGACCTTGGACTTCACCGAGACCGAGGTGTAAAATTACCAGCGAACATACATACTTTGTAAAAAGATACTGTTTGTCGACCTTATTTTACTGTAATTTATATTCTGTTATAACATTTAAATTTATAATAAAAGAAAACACTGAGAAACAAGATCTATTCTTGTTCAACAAAATTCTATTCTGTTACATTTAGAGTTGAGGCAAGTCTTCCACTCTTATATAAACCGGCGATACGTCAACAAATATGATTAACAGGGATTATTCACGTCAGTATTTTTCACCCCTGTCCCACAGGCACAACAAAACCTGCGCAGAAGGTGACTGTCACATCACACACAGCCTGGCAGCTCGCTAGGGGGGCTTTCGCCCACCCCACGCCCCTGCAGCAGCAGCAAAGTGCCCTTGGGGAAATGTTTATAAAAATATAATTAAGATAAATAATGACTCCATGGGAGAACTACAGCTAGAGCGTTGCATTCTCTCTGCCACATGCTTTCTCCTTGGAAGAATGCTGTTTAAAAAAGCACTAAAATCGAGAGGACACAAGCCTGCTTCCCCAGGGAAGCGTGCTGAATCATACAGGTAGTGTAAATATCATATGCTGTTGCAGGTGCTAGGCGGTCTATTTGTTTGTGTTTACTAAAAGGCATAACAAATAGTCCCACTAAAACAGAACAACACTTGGCATTGGACTGATAGGTACCAGAGCAGCCACAAATCACATTCATACATTTAGATCTGAACTGATGGGCAATGCTAAAGCTTCACCTTGCTTTTTGGGAGGGCCTCTTTGCCATGATTTGCCCCTGTCAGAGCACACAGAAGCTCAGCATCCTTCACGAGCATCCCACACCCAGGGAAAACCACGCAACAGTGGGGAAGAAAGTAAAAAAAAAGACAAGAAGTACAGAACAGACTTGCATGACATACATGGCCAGCTAACATCGTTTACAGCTTTGCAACTTCTGAGTTAATTCACAGTATAAACAACAAGGAAAATGTTTCTTCCGAGCAAGACTTCCTGTAAACTGTTCATTAGAGCGCGCGGAGCGCGGGGCTGTGCACCTGCTGATTAACCATGCGCTCCAAGAATAAACACAAACCCCAGCCAGCCAGATTGTTCTGGAATTTGCTCTGAGCTGATTTTTCTTCCCCCATGTTATAAATTGGATTCTACAATAAAACAAACAGCAGAACATAGGTTGCCCAGAGTTAAAATCTACTTTTTACACTACATTGACCACAGCACCCACAGGCACAGCTACAATGTCTTTCTATGAATGGGACAGATTGCCATATGGATGCAGACACTGAACAAGCTGTACAACTCCTGGCGACAAGTGCCTAGGGGACTGTCCTATATTAGCACCACCTGTGCTGTGGAAATTGTGCTCTGTGTATGAAATGGTATTTAAGGGCCCATCGCGATGTTATTTTTGAGTATACACAAAAAGGAAAATTACAGTTAAAAAGAATTCGCTGGCTAGCGGATCTGTTGCTCAGTTCCCGAGATTGTTTCCCAAAGGAATAGCTCTCCTCTTTATTCATGCAGCCCAAAATGACAAGCTGCAACACATATTAGCAGTTTCCCTGCCTGGGCTTATACCATCCTTTTAAGGACAAGAATCTACTTTATAATATACATATGTTTTCCTGATCACACAGAAGAAATTACAGGCCTCCTACCTTACCACCACCAGCTATACAGAAAAAACACCCTGTGGCATTTCACAAATGTTGCTCCAGCAGCAAGCAATGCAATATGAATCTTCCTTGGGCTCCTTCCCCCACTCCTCACTGTGCAGCAGGTAGAGCCACAAATCCCTATTACCAAATTTAAATGTGCATCTCACCACTTTGAAAATACAACCGTGTCTGCCTGACAAAAATAGAGCTCTAGATTAGCACAAGATGTTGAGGGAGCGAGGAGAAGGGAAAAGTAGGGAAGAGAGGTATGAGCAGTACCTAGCTGCTCTATGAGAAGAGATTTCCCCCTCTCCAAACTGCAAGAAAAAAAAAAGATGCCAAGAAAAAGTAAAGTAAAACAAATTGAATTAAAGAAAAACAGTTGTAAAGTGAACATTACAACCTGGGAAAAATGATGTCATTTTATTGAGAAACTCATTTTTTTTCCATTAAACCACAGTGAAACGGATAAAGTTTATACAGCTTAATGGTGGAGTTTTACTTTAAATGCTGCTCAATATCTTAGCAGTACGATATAACATGATATAACAGCTGTCATATTAACTGCTCCATTTTTATTGAACAGCACAGAAAATAGTCACACAAAAGTCACTTAAGTCCTCTACTTCTACAGCACTTTCAAGGGTGTTTCTGTTCTCAGACCGTGCTATATATGTTAAAAAAATAACACAGCTCTTTATCAGCTCCCTGCTCAGCTCTTCAGGACAATCAGACCTGAGCAAATCCTGAGGAAGGACAACTTGCACACAGGAGGAAATAAAAAGAAACAGAAATCCGCAGTGCAGTAAACGAAAACCAGGTCCCTTTTTAAGAGTGCTACATAAACACCTCTAATAAAAGAAGAGGACAAATTTTCATTGGACTTTTAAGTATTTAGACAGGAATGTTTTAGTAAAAGTTTAACTGCAAAGTGCTTGCAATTAACAGAAAGCCATCAGCTATTTCTTTGGTATGTAAAAATAGCATTAAGCTGTATTAAATGCACATGTAAGTATCTCAGTTGCAAGAAAAGGGAGGAGATATGCAAAGCACTCAGATATCAAACAATGATCTGTTGGCCAGATGGAGGAATAAAACAATACATATGCTAAAATTTGGAAAAGTTCTGTTAGGCGTCTGCCAAGGCTCACCCAATCTATTTTAAGTGCTTTTTGATACATTAGCTTAGTGTTTGGAGTTGTACAACTGATGGTTATTACACAAGGACCAGAGAGCAGCGAAGCCCTGGCATGCAGGAGCTTCCCAAACATCAAACCCAGCACCCTCCTCCAGCCAGGGGCCACATCAAACATTCACAGGCTGGTTAACTTTGCATCTTTCATAGGGGGGGAAAAAAAAAAACAAACACGTAAGCTGCTTTTAGTTTAGTGAAGGAATCCCCTGAGCAGCGTGATGAAGGAGCTGCTGGGCAGACTGAGGAGCAAGTGGAATTGTACAACTGATTTAGCACCGTGGCAGACGGTGGGTGCGGGCGACGCACAGGAGGCTCCACACCCGCATCTGAGAAGCACGAACAATAAAAAGTGCCTGATAAGGCTCAGAACTGAGGATTAACAGCCCCAGGTCTGAGTCACAGCCGGTGTTTTTTCAAAACTGATTACAGAAGAGTGACTCAGAGGGGAGCCCGTTCAGTAACTGGTGGCATTTCTTTGGCAGGGGAGTGAGTGCCAAGGGATCAGACACTGGGACACTTCAGGCACAAAATAAAAGGAGATGGCCAGGACAGTGCCTCGCTGTCACCATGTCATTGTCACCAACAGCCCAAGCCATTCCAGGTGCAATGAGAAGCACAGCAGACACGTGGAAAAGCAGGATGGTTTATCAGATTACCCAGCTGGGCATCCAGCTCAGGTCTCCACAGCAAGGATGGAGGCACCTGAGCTGCTCAGACCACAGGTAAGAGCACAAGGGTCATGATGGGCTGTGAGTACCTGGAGCACCTGAATACCTCTTGGGAGGAAAGGCCCCAGGAACACATATTTATGGGAGAATGATCTGAAGTAACTTAATCCAACACAACTCTGCTGATGGTGAAGGATAATGAACTAAAATCAGTTGCAGGGAGCAACTGAGGGGAGCTGACACAGCTGAGCAGATCTGACGCTGGCACCAGTGCAGAATGAATGCCAGGGACTAAGGGGAGAGGCTGGCCAAGAGAGGATCGGGCCCTGGGAGCATATGGACTGCAGGCTGAACTGTTTCATCCCGAGCATTAATAATGGACCCAAGTCCGTAATTCTTAATTGTGCTGAATCCTAATGCCCTCATCTAAGGGCCTTGGGATTTTGATGGAGGATCAGCTGGCATGGAAGATAACAACAGTAAAACACGAGGCATTAGGCCTAAGCAGCAGATCAATGGTCTGCCACGCCATTCTCCTCACTTCCCTTCAGAGCCTTCTCCAGACTCTGTCCTCCTGCCACACTGGCAAGAAAAAGCAATTTTAAAATCCCCTTGTTTATCCCATCTATTTTTTCCTATGAGTGGCTGCTTGCTTGTGTGGAAGGACAAGACTCAAGTATAGCTGGAAAGGGTATAAAGGCAGCAAGGGGAAGAGCTGGGACTGCTGGCAGATGGAGAAAGGACTCTTGGACACATAGCCTTTATCTGCAACACTTCACCTTACCTCTGGTAAACAACAGATGCACTTCTTAAATTAACAGGTCTGGACCTTCATTAACTCACTCATTTATGTACAGCCTCCATCATCCTGGCTCTGCTGTGGTCAGTGCAGGATGGTGCCAGGGGATGGGACCAGCATAAGGTGCTCAATAACTCCACTGCACCCCCAGACCTCCCAGTTCAAGCCTAAACTGGAGTAACTTCTACCCACTGCAAAGCACTAATGAATTTTGCACTGTTCTGCTTTTCCAAATCTACTCACATGGGGAGTATTCCCAAGCATGCAGGTTTCAAGATGCCCACTGTTCATCAGGTTTTACAGTTAGTAACCACCTGAAGTAACGAAGCACCCCCCTCACTTTGTTTTGGTGCTTTTCTTAAGAAAATAATCAAGCTTTTCTCAAATAAGATGCAGTGGAACAAGATGGAAAGTGGGTACTGTCCCTGACATTTCTAAGCACAGCAGATGTACTTAACTGGCTCCTGTTATTTATTTATTTACTTGTGTAGAGAAAAACTGCTTGTTACTGAAGAAACCCAAATGCTGATAAGATGATGAGAGGTTTGCATGCTGGTTGATGGTCTCACTTTCCCTTATCCTGAATGAATACAAGTATCTATAACTAAATATTTCCCTTAGGGTACTGATGACTGAGGTATGTTTATTGCATTGAGTGAATTTATATATATAATCAGCACAATAAACATTATTAAATTGTCTGAGTAAAATCAAAGCATGAAACACACAGTCAGTGCTGAATTCTAATGATGCTGAATGCCCATGATTGCATGGGGAAAGGATCTTAACAAGCCTTGATTTGAGCTTTGGCATCCGCCTCACAAATCACACGAAATGTTCTCTCTTTAATAGTGCTGAATATTGATAAATGTCTCTGCACGGCACAACAGGGAAGTTGGTCTCTATTGGCAATCTTTACCAAAGTGTGTTTTTTCCTTCTCTACACTCAAGGGTTTACCCTGAATGATTTAATTATAATTTTCCTTGTGTAAGACAAATTAAAGAGGAGAGTAGGAGTGTCATGCCAAAGCAGATTATTTATCTCCTTAACAGATTGCTGTGCACCAAACCCCAGAGCTGCTGCTGCTGCTACTTAGAGAAACTGGGCAAAATGTGGGACAAAAGCATAGATGTAATATACATTTAAAGCCCAAATGAATGAAAGCATTAACCCATTATTTATAGCTGGAATTGTTTCATTCCCAGGGAAGCCATATAGACGGAGTATGCAGAAACCAAGCACAGCACCATGGTGTTCCCTGGGAGGGTGCCTCCTGCTTTTGAAAGTATTTTTTGCTTTTTGGACGTCCTGAGTGACTCTGGTCACCCACCTGCCATTTGCTTTCTAGTCATGAAGGAGAAGTGTTTCTGTCACTGGGGCCCCAAGCAGAGCAGCCCCGCAGTGGGCAGTGTCACCAGTGTCACCAGAGCTGTGTCCCTGCAGCCTGTGCAGAACCCCAGTCTGGGCTGGCGACGCGTGGGCACGCCAGGCAGCCAATGACTACTGCTCCTGCTATTTTAAACCCCTTGTTTATAACCAGAATGTGTTTTTTTACCCAAGATACAGAGCAGATCTGCTGCTCGCCCGCTGATTCTAACACAGGTGCCTCCTGTCTCGCAGGTCTGGAGCAGCCTCCCAGCCTGACCCGTGGGATCAGGAACCCCCTAAAACACAGCCTGAACTATCCCAGTGACATGTGCCAGAGATGACAGTGATGATAGTAACTCCCACATAACCAACTTTGCCTCCTGCAGCCCACTCCTTCTCAAAAGCCCAAGAGAAAGAGGTTGAAAACAGCTTTACAGCACACCCTAAAAGTTAATGTTACCTGTATATGATTATTTATGGCTGCTGGGCAGTCGTTATGATGGCTGTGCTTAACTGTTAGGACACTTACAGATTTTACTATGTGCTTTTTATTGTTGGTTAAATCTAAATAAATAGCTCTTGGTTGTATCCGACCAGAGCTAAAAGCCAGTTGCACAGAAGGTGCAGGAACAAGGGGAAATCCACAAGTCAAAAACCTTCCCTGGCCAGCCCAGGCTGTGACTTATGTGATAGGAGGTGGAAGGGCTGATACCTCCCTAGTGAGCCCTTCCCACAGCCCCACTTGACCTGAGCCTGAGCTAGGGACTGCCTTTGAAAGACTCCTTAAGATTTGTTGTGCTGAACCAGACGGGTACAAGAACACATAAGGTTTTCACTCTAATGAATGGTGGGAGCAAACTCATGCTCCTACCAGATCCACGATATTTTCTAGTCTTAAACTATGCAATCAAAAAATTACTACACCCCTGCTCGTGCCTGTGCTCTCTTTTGCAAGCCCACTAAAATTCCACCTTCTGTGAGCTTTCAAACATACATGTGATGGCAGAGCACAGCAACTTTTCCCTCTCTGCTCACTCCCCACCCTGAACTCCCTGTCCGTAGATAAATATCCTTTCAGAAAGGAAACCAGTGCAAAATATCTCACCAAGAGGAGTTTCTGTGTCACATGAAATCCAGGCAGGCACCACGGTGCCTGATGAGACTGCAACAAAACCCTTAAGTGCATCAGAGGCATTCTCCTGCCTGTAGTCTCCTGTTCTACTTATGGATAAACATGTAATTCAATCACTGCAGCAAATGGATGGCATAAAGCCTCCATGTACCAAAGAGAGGCAGGACAAAGCAAAGTCTGTAGCTCTCACTCTTTTGTATTCCTAAAGATACCTATTTTGTATTTTGATATTTCAGAGAATTCAAGATATATAAGGAAAGTATAAGGCAAGCTTAATAACACAGCTATTGATTCCAGAACTGAGGATTTAGTCTTCTAAACTAAGACAATCTCAAACAATACCATGGCATGTTTATGCCTTCCTAATTAATCTGGAACTTTACTAATAAAAGCATGTGTATCACCTTGTCTGTAGATCCCAGCTGCCTCCTGGTCACAATTACAGGACTCAGACATGGATTTACAGGTCTGCTCAACACTATACACAGAGAAAATTCTTACTTCAGAACAGATTCCTGTATTTCCACTACATTTCAAACTGAACTGAATCTGTTTCCTGGTTTAGATTGCCATTAGCACACAGCACGTGCCTCTATTCAGTGAAAGAATATCCATCTTGCTGCATGGGTTTTTACTTTATATACCCGGTAAGAAAAACATAGATAAAAAATTTATTGAAAAGCCATAAACCCATCTTGTTCAGTTCTATATGCAGCAAAAAGGGAATTAATTGTTTAATAAACATCAAATTTTTTTTAGTATCCCATGTAAGTCCTCATGAAAACCACGTCCTTGGTACTTACATGCATTATAAACATATTCACTGATGTTCCCACACACGTCCTTGTAATGGGTATTTAAAGGATGCCTTACACACACAGCACTTCTTCCAACAGTGGGTGTGCTCTCCTTTAAAATCTATCTATTCCCAGCAGCACTATTTTCTTAATATCAGAGAGATATAAGAGGTATTTATATAGCTTCCCTATCAATCTACTTTCAGACCACCAGAAATACAAACTCTATGGCTTAAAAATTCCATTATCCTCTTTCTAATGAATGAAAGGAGGACGGACAGACAAAGCCATCAGTTTCCATAAAATCCACCTTTCACTAGTGTCTGCTGTAACATTTCTGGATGGGCAAAGGGACTCTCCTGAATGCAAAGGAGCACTGCCCTCCCCACTGCACCCACTCCTCGAGACCCTTCCTCCTCCTCCTCCTCCTCCGGCAGCGACGCCGAGGCTGCAGCCGGCGCAGGCACCCACGGCCCCGGCGCCTGGGCCTGTCTATCTCCCCAGAAGCAAAAGTTACGTTGTTAGACACGCCTCAGTGAAATCTGGGGGTGTAAAGAAACAAACCTGCAATAAAGCATCCTCCGGAATAAAGCAGAGCCCGCGCCGAGAAGCACGTCAACAGACAACCCCTGATTTAAGCCATTTCTTTTAACAATGCAAGCTGAGCAAGTATAAATTAACTCACACTTTTAAAAGCCAAACAACACCAGTTAGCTAATTTTATCAGCACTTAAAGAAAAAAAAAAAAAAGAAGCCACTTTGTTTTAGAGAAACCTGGTAAACTCAAGCTTAACGTGCCTTGTGAAAGCAGGTAATACAGAGTAGAAAAAACCAAATATGTTAGATGAGATAGGGCACTAAAATTTGGTAGAAAAATGGGGACTGTACTGACCAACACATTTCCTTGCTCACCTCCAGCCTGCAAACCCAAAACACAGGAGTACCACCACCACCTGTGATGCAAAACTCAAAAAAAAAAAACAAACCAGCTTCTTCACACTTCCCAATACGCTTATCCAATGCACTTCTAATTAGCTAATTGTGCCCACATTGATCCAATTAACAAGCCATAAAGATCTGAACAAAAGGAGCATATTCTGCCCAGTGGAGACTCCATTCAGCCACGCCAACACCAGACAGAGCAAGACGTGGAGGACAAAACCGAGGCCAAGGCACTTGGCCACCGCTCCCGAGCGTTTCGCCGGCGCTCGGGGATGCTGTGCTGAGATGCTCGGGGGTGCAAAACCCGCAGGCACCTACCTCTCCCTTTTAGGAGTGTGGACTGAGAGCTGTCCATTAGTTGAGGCGTGTGGGTTGATGATTAAGGAGGTCTTGGAGGGCGCGGAGGAGGAGACGCAGGTGGTGGACAGGTCCAGGCTGCTGTGGTTGTTGCTGGCTGCCTCCTCCGCTGTGTGCGAGCTTGTCACTTCCTTCCAGAGCTGCTGCAGTTCTGTTGGAATCATGCCTGAAACAAACAAATTGGATAATTAAATCAATTAACAGCTAATTCGGCCGTCTTCAAACAGTAATTAAATCAAAGAGTCAGTAAACAAAGCCTAGTGTTAGTTTTGCCTGTGTGTGTTTTTGCGCATGTATTTTTTTTTTTTTTTTTTTTAATAACTAAATGCTAATACTGCACTGCACGACACTGCTACGCTCTGGTGTGACACCTGCAATACTCATGGAATGCAAAATCCGGGCTGTGGGGCAGAGAGATCCACACAGCAACACACCCACACCAAGCATCATGTTAAATATTATAATTTTTTGTAATTTTTTAGACCAAAGACCCATTTTCAGAGTCCTTACTTGGGCAAAAATCGCCCCCACGCCCACAGCAAGGCTGACAGCAAAGGCAGCCACTGGCTACTCTATGTTCAGCTAAGAAATTAAATTTCTCTCTTTTTCCACATTTTTTTTGCCTTTTTTTTAAGGAAAGTGACTACTTTCTAACCTGTTATTAAAAACAAGGAAGGTCTTGGGGAAAAAAATACTCAGCTTTATTATTATGACAACATGAACCACAACATGACTAATTCTGTGCTTAAGTTTTAAATGATGACAAATAGCTTTGTTATTAAATACAGTTTTTATTAATCACTTTTAGACGTAAATTATGAATTCATATTGTCTTCCTGAAATGCTTTTCAAATTTTAACAGTCAAATTGATTATACTATGATTATTTCATTAACACACCTATCTTTCTCATTAATTTTGGTTTCTCGAACTGCTCACTTAATTGATGGATGTGTCTACCGAAAAACTGTATAACTTTCTATACAAGTAACACTATTATTACTGTCATTTCTTAGATCGATGCTAATGAGCCATTCAAAAGTAAAATGAAAACAGAAAATAAGCTTGAAGAAAAAATAATAGTAAAAAATTGTGTTCTTTAAAATGTGCCAAAGTGGACACCAGAGTTAGGAAGACAACATCCAGCAACTAATGCAAAGGAAAGCTGGAAACTCCAATGGGCCAAATGGAAGGTGAACCATGTGCTCACGCTGAGATCATGCTTTTGGATAAAGCTGATGTTTGTGACATGATCCAACAAGTCAAGTTTCTCTCACTGCAGACTATTTCAGTGCTCTTTCAGAGAAGGCCATGGGAAAAAATTAGCAGTAGAGATACGTCACTCAAATATTCAGGGAAAAAATAATAATAATAATAATAAGCCAACGTCTGTGTGTTTTTAAAGAGGTTTCTCATCAGTGTGCTTCCAGCTCATCGTTTGGGTGAGTGTTCATTGTTTCACCATGTTGTAGCTCTGGAGCTATCCTAAGGAAACCTGCCATTTTCTGAGTGTACAGCAGCAGCTCACACAGGCATGTACCTCACCCAACCTAAGGTATTGAAATAAAAAAAAAAGGCAGTGTGCATTATATTCATTTGAAACACATAATAAAAAATGCCAAGGTCTAAATTTAATTTATTTTTGTCATTTAGAATACAATGGATAGATAATCATCTCAACGTGATCAGCCAAACATCTTTACTTTGCTAAACTGTTAAAGATTTTAATTATGCTAGCTTTGGAGAGCACTGGTCTAATGAGGCGATAGACTCCAGAGAATCTAAGTGGTTAAGAACTGTGAAATGAGTCTGATAGGATTTTTTTATATTCACCGTGGATCGTTTGCATATCAAAGAGGAGTAAATTATTGCACGACAGACCAATAACCTTCCCCGCCTTTCCCAGAGTAGCATTAACAAAAACAGTTGGTCTCCAGTAACGGTTCACTACAAAAAAATGCTGAAATCCTTAAGTATCTGCAATTAATATATATTAGGGAAGAGGCTTCAATTTATACATTAAGTGATCAGATATTCTTAGGACACATCCGTTTCTTTAAAGCCACGTCGTTTTCCTTTCATCAGCCCCAAATGCCAATTATATTTTGATGGATTTTGTCCCAAATGAGCATTTAGTTATTAGACATATTCAATTATTACTTGTCCCCTGGAATTAAACCTCTGAGCAAATTAAACAAAGAAAAAGGTCAGTACACAAGCCCGTGTCCTGTTTTGCTGTGTGGGGGCTATTATTTTCAAACACCTTGTGAAGTGACAGTGTGAGATGTATTTTTAGCTAACACGCTTGACAGGACTGTCTGCACACTAACAATTACCTGTGAGCAGGGCTGACCCTTACACACTGTTTACTCAGTTGAAACAATAGTGAATAGACTTGTCTGTTGATGATAACATATTGATATGAGAACATATGAGCCGACACCTATTTTTATTTTCCAGAATAAGCAAATAGGGAAAGAATAACTGGCCTTCTTTAATTTTCTTTTTTTTTTAATCTGGATTTCTGCAGGTTTTAATTAGACACAAGCTATCATCCATTCTCCTCTCCCTGCTCTCCACTTTCCCCTCCTCCTGGTCACTTCTGGATCTACCAACGCTTTGTCCCAAGGAAAAGCCTGAAAGTGTTACAGCCATTAAAACAAACATACACATGATATTTATGCCTCTAAAAGTCAAAGTGTTTGGTCTAACTTCCCATACAAGTGTAACTCCCATTAGTACTAACAACAACTACACCACAGATGGAAAGAAAAATAAAATATATAAAATAAGTAAATATATATATAATATAATATAATATAGAAAATAAAATATATCCAGTTGTGTGGGGGAAAATGCTGGAGATACTAAGGATTTTAGGCAGGGTGACATTAATTTAAAGAGCTAACTGTGATGTCATACATGTCCACACACAACCCCTTGCCAAAAATTGATTACATCACCTGATTAATAAAATAAAATTAGAAATAGCCTCTCTCCTCCTGCCTTTAATTTAGTTCATTTAGAATAATTCTGGAGAGAATTTCTGACTAGCCTGTCAAACTGGGCAGCTGAAAGGTACGCTCATCACTCATCCAGCAAAATGTTTAAATAAAATAATAGAACAAATGGCAAAAGCAAGTCAAATAGATCCACGACCACTCGCAATAAATTATGTAATTTACCATTTAACAGTCTCATTTTAACAGCGAGAGCTAAATTTCAAGTCAGATTCCCAGAACTGAGCTGCAATTACCCGAGATCACTGCAACTTCCTATGGACCAGGAACGGGATCCAGACCTGAAACTGCCAAATCTACGGGAGCAATCAGGCACCCGGATGTCTCAGTCCTCTTATTTTCACTCGCTGCTGATCTGAAGTGTGATTTGCAGCTTCATTTCGAAGATACTAAAGATCTCACTCTCGCAGCTCAGAACACTGCTGAAATGGGGTTTATTTTAAAATTGCTGCTATGCACAGATGTAAAATCTAGATTATAGAAGTGTCTAAATACTAAGCAGCAAAGATTACACAAATATAACATTAAAGGATGTGCTATTTTGTTTGAGACAATAGGCGAGCACTAAAAACTAAAATGAAACTAAAATACAGATTTAAACAATCTATTAGTTCTGAAAACATAACGAAAATGTCACTTATGAAGTAGCGTTCTCTCCTTGGAAACATTTATTATTATTACAGATACTTAAGAATAAAAGCAATATGCTTTAAACTGAATTCACAGCTACATTTACTAGAGGGATGATTTTATTTCTTTTATACACACATTTACAGTATTTGTCTCAGTCTTGCAAACTGTTCTGAAAACAAAAGGGCACGAGAGATTTAATTTTTTTTTTTTTTTTTTAAATAAGAAGCATCCATTACCAATTATTTTAAACTATAGCCCTGGCTCTTCATTGCATTTTTCAGGACAACTAGCCCTCTTGATTATGAAAGAAAATGTAGGCACAGGTTTAAAAAATGTATGTTGTGGGGACAGTTGACAGATTACTGCTCACGGAACTCAATTTCCCAACCCCAGGTATCACCGGCTCAAAGACAAACAGAGTTGCTCAACCTCTTTGTGTCCTTGTACCTCCATACCCAGGTGACCATGTTCAAGCAAGCAGAAAGTTGATTTAAACCTCATAATGACATCAGTTTTAAGCCACCGTCTCTCTGATAAAAAGGAATAAAATATCGTGCTGGATTGCAACCCGCCTCAAGTCTCCAGTCCCTCTTTCCTGCCGGCTCCCGCCGCCCCCAGCTCATTTCCCTGCCAGAACCAGCCCTCTCTGCTTATGTTTGTGTGCAAGCCAGCACCCCTCAGGTTTTAAATACGCTCCTGGGCGAGGACTAATAGTTACACTTCCCTGCTAACCATATCAATCAATGCCACGACGGCTGAATTACCTACTGGTGTCTCCGATGTGTTACCGCACAGATTACACTTCATGCATCACCACATTCATTTCTTTCACATTACACATGAGCGTGTCTTGTCACTGCCCAATTGCCCTCCTTTGGACAGCTTAACTGATGGACTATACAATGAACCTTACTGAGCCAACTTAATGGTATAGGAGCTGTGGGAAAAATTAGCAAGGTTGAAGCTTTAGTCCGGTGGGTGTGTGGGAACAGCCTGGGATGCTTCCAACAATAAATCTGAGGTGTAATTAATGCACGTTACAACATCTTGCAAGCATAAATGGCATTTCATCTACGTGCCCTTTTTCCCTGGACTCATTTTACACCTTCTCCCCATCACTCTGCATCGATGGTGATTGCCCCAAGCCTGATCCTGCAGCTCCTACCTTCCCATGCATCAGCCTCCAACTTCTGTACAGAGCTGCTCTACACCAGGCATCCAGTTTTGGGATGCTGGGAAGTTGAACTGAGACTTGGGGGGTCAGGGGTCAGGCCCCCAAAAGCTCAGCCTCTCAACACAGGAGTTAAGCACTCAAATACCTTCCCGGGTCTGGCAGAAATAAGCCTAAATAAAGCATGTCAGCCACACAGCAAAGCAGACTCCACTCCCCACTTGGGCCTCTGTTTATCCATATAAGTTAATATTCACCAGTCACCTCATTCTCCTTTTTTGCAGCTATGTATACAGAAAAAAAAAAGGACGGTGAATAACAGAAGCAATTTCGTCTTGTCCCCTCCATTTAGGTGAACAGAGCTGAATGCAAATTCACTGTATGATTTAGAAACTAGGAATAGCCCTAAGGCTGCTTTCGAGATCCCAAATCATTCTACCTGGGCTGACTCAAGCTATGAAGGTGAATGTTCAAATTTATTATGGGGCAAGAGAAGAAGAAGGCAGGATTATTCAGAAATAATAACCAGCATCATGGTTGATGCCATGGCATGTATGAGCCATACCAACCCAAAACAGTCTGCTTTAACCACAGCAGCCAGAGCTCAGGCAAATCTGTTAAATTGTCCCACGGCTTGCAGACAAACCCAGTTTAAAAAGTAAAATAATAAATTTAAGCCAAAAAAGAAAAGAGAGAATAAAAACCCTAGGTTATAATCACTGTCAAAAGTATTGTAGATTTAAGTAGTGCTTTCAGTGTATCAGTGTCTTAAAAAAATAAAATAAATTGGGATTTCAGCAAAGCAGTAACTTCTTTCAGAGTGCAGGACTGAATAAAGACGTAGGAGGATCTAATTGTCAATAACACCATTAGAATTAAATGGAATTAATCCCAATTTGCCTCAGTACGGAGGAAGGAACAGAAGCACCGAGGCAGTGACATGAAGGCTGTGGAGAGCAGCCGTGTCCCCTCTCCCTGGCAGCCACAGCCAAAGGCACTCAGAGCTCCCCAGCCTGCGGGTCAGAGCTGCTCTGTGCCAGCTCATGGCCAGGCTGGGACCAGGAAGGCCCAATCAACACATGGTGGGAAAGGAAAAGCTGCTCTCACATACCCTTAGCCCTGAAGCCAGCACCAGCAATCCATAAAGACTCCTCCTGTGCAGGATTCCAAGCCCAGATGAGCACAACCAGCAGCTCTGAGTCTGCCAGACCGGCTACAGCTGTGCAAACTGCATGTGAACTCCGAGCCCTCTGCACCCCACCAGTCAGAGCAGCCGGGGATTGCAGCACTGCCCTTCTCAAAAAACACCTTTATAATGCCCACCCTCCCCATCAGCATCTTTCTGTGCTTATTATTTTATGAGCCTGTGAGCTCTTTCTCTCTCTTCCCCGCCATGTGACAATTCTATTTGAGTGTGCACACCCTCAAACCCCTCACCTACCTTGTGCAAGGGGTTGCAAAGGCAGAGTAGGCTGCCCGGGCTGGATGGTCAGCAGCCCCTGACGCTGCAGAGACAGGAGGTGCTGCTGCTGCAACTGCTGCATCTGTAAGAGCTGCTGCTGGAAGGCCAACTGCTGCGTGGCCACTTGCTGCTGCTGGGGCTGGAAAAAAACAAAATGAATTAAAATTAAAATGCACCCTTGTTAAGGCAAGAGCAAAGCAGAGGATTTACAGGACGCCTTGTCTCAACTTGCTTCAAATTCTGACGGCAGCCACTCAGTATCAAGGCCAAACCAGTGAGCCCACCACCCCTGGCAAAGACACCAAGGTATGTTTAGATGCTGGACCTAATACAGGGCTGCAGATTCCTATCTCCAATGGCTAACTTTCACCCAGCCTAAATCCCTGCTGCCACCCCAACTATAAATGTATACAGCATTTTTTTATCCATGTATTCATATTTTACCCCAGACGTGGCTGTGTTTCAGCGGTGAGTAAAGCAAATGCTGATGAAAATCTTGGGTAATTCTTTGAGGCAAAGAATATGAGAATCACACCCCATGATCACATCACACTTAGATGTAACAAGAAACCCTTCACTGTGCTCTGTTTGCTCATTCAAGGTTTGTCTCAACTATTAAGGCAATTCGACTGGCTTAATTTATGGTATTTTATACTCACTCTCTCTTCTTCATCCATCAAGCCCCACAATACTTTCTGTTGCACTGGAATTATTCTGTGCTGTATTTAAAGCTGCTACTTCTGCACTTTGAAATTTTTAATTATTCTCACTAGAAAGAAGATGGAGTTGCTTTACTCCACAGGGATGTGAACCTTGAACCTTCGAGGTGTAAAAGAACATGTTGCTTTTCTCACTACTGTACCCGGAGAAGCTTTTAACTACTCTGTTTATCACTTCTGACATAAATAAATGAGAAAAAATCAGACCTTTGAAGAAGAAAAACTTCATCTAATATTGTTAATTAGCCATGACAAACGATGAAATAACATTGTAAATCTTTCATAGAAACAGCCACTAGATTTTAATTACACACATTCATAATTTAGCAAACAACATCTTACTTGAATGTGAGTGTTTAATATGTACAGTACTCGAGGCTTCAGAGTCCTTAATTTTGTTCAGTTAAGGAAGCCTCTAGGTTTTGCTTCCATGCTCATCTTGTATTTTATTTGCTTTGTTCTTTAAAATCCATGAAAGGCTTTGCATTTTGATAAATATCTTTTTATTTATTGTACAATGACAGGAGGAAAACTTTTGTTGTGTAAAACATCAATACATCATGCCAGTGTTTAGCAGTTCCTTGTGCTAGCCAAAAAAAATTAATGTAGATTTCCTTAGTAATTATCTGAGTGATAGAAAGATAATACAGTGCAGTAGTACAATAAATAGAAGGAAATTATCTAATATCCCTAATCTGCTAGGAATCATATCAAGGTGGAGGTCTTATACACATTATGGCTAACAATTATGGAAAGAAAATTAACTCTTGCCAAACTGCACACTTTCACAAACAAACCCCAGACAGATCCCGAGATTTCTGTCACCCTTCCTTGACACCAAGCCAGAGGATCACTGACCCCATTCCCTGCTGGTGTTACACAGGGAAAAAGTCCCACCAGAGCTGCTGGACAGACAGACTGACAGACACCAACCGAGGGTTTGACCCACCACGCCCCATCAATCCTAATACTGTGACTTTTTACCCGCAACTCTGAGAGTCAGCCACTCCATTTATCTTATTATAAACTCAGTTTATCTTATTTCCAAAGAAAACCTTGGACTTCAGGAGCACATCTAAACAAATAGGTGTTTGGATATTCTGAAACTCAGAGAGTTTACATTTCTTTGCAACAGCTTGCTCTGACACATCCATTTGTTGCAACTATTTGCAACAGCACCATATGCATGCAGGCCCCAGCAACAGTTGTATTGAGCTAAAGTAACGTTTGACTCCATAAATATTAATTTTAAAATATATATACTTCATGTGTTTATACTAATATATTTATATTATTAGTACTAGGTGTAATAATCTGTGTTTTACCTATTTGCCGTAAGAGTGCAAAGCCAGCACATGGTTGTTTTTTTTAAAAACCTTTATATCAATTGACTGATGCCCTTTTGGTTGTCTTCTCAGCTATCCTAAGAAAAGCTCTTGAACACACTCTACTTTGAAAAGCCAGGATATAAAAGTATACAAGGCCCATTGTCCAAGAAAGAATTTAAAAGCAAGACACGTTGCCAAACTGCGCTCCCCACCCAGTTACCAAACACAGGATACAAGGCAGTTTGTTTACTTCTCACAATTGAATGCATACAAAAAAGGTCTCGGTGCAGTCCTGTTGTCAGGTCAGTAGTCAGTGTTAAAATGCTGAAATATCCTGATAAAACTTGCATTTTTGATCCCCTCCCTAAAGCTTCTGTCAAAGGTCTGTTTTCCTTTCTTAGGTTCCTCCCTACTGCCTAACATAAACTGTCACAGTGCCGGAGGACAAACGGCCGCGCTCGGGAAACTGCGCGCTCCGTCCAGCAGGACCCTGAGCACTCCCCTGCCTCTGGGGAGCCCTGAATTTTCCAAGGGAGAGCAGGAACAGGGCTGAGATCTCCTCCAGCACCTCTGCCCCTCGCTGCTGGGCACTGCTCACCCTTTGCTACGCCGCGTAGCCCCTGAGTAAAACCCCCCGGAACCTCGCCGGGGTCCGTCTGCTGCTCTGCTCGGGGGTCGCGTCCCTTTCACCAGCGGGGCTGGGGAGGTTTGTTGTGTTTTCCTTCTTTCAGCACGGCACAATAGGACAAGGCGCTCACAGAATGACTTGGGGGATGCCGTACATGAATACGCTCGTTCCATCTGTCAAGGTACACGCTCAGCCCTCGTTAGCACGGCAGCCGCCGGCCCCCACCACCGCACTGCCCGTCAGTTCGCAGTGCCAGAGGGAGGGGGAAGAAATAAAATAATACAAGACCACCTTTTCTATGCTAATTTAGCAAGAATAACCTCCTTAAGCTGGGCTGAACAAACCTGTGGGGTGAAATGCATTGTTGAAATGGACCTCCACTAAAACCATCAGCAAAAATACTCCCCCCCAAACCCCTAGAATAAGCTGAAGAGAGTTAGGTCCTTGTTCTCTTTCCAGCTATCGTGTTAAAATGCTCTTCTTGAAACAGGAAGGAGTCCTTTCTTATTGTTGCTTTCGCTAGTGTAGTATCAGAAGTGTGACCACAGTAAATCAGTGTGTTAGATATTGAAATGCCATCACATTGTCTAACTTCCCTTCTTGTCTTTTTTAACACAAAGTATTTTTTTCTTTAAGCTCCAAGCCCTCATCTTTGTGTCTGAGATGCTCTCCTGTCTGACAACAGCAATTTAGAAGAGTTAACTTTTATCGTTCATTCTGCTGTGTAACTTTCCCCTTCAAATTTCTTTATCTGCCCTCTGAGCTCATCTGAACTTTCATGTTCTCCCAGCATGCAGGCTTGCATTCAAAACTATGTCTAATAGACCAAATAAGAGGTTAATAAGAAGTGGCAACAGAAAGAAAAAATACAATCCCTGGTAACTGATAAGAATGACAGTGGCAGCCCTTTATTGTTTGTCTTCAAATATAGAGTTAAAGATCTTTAAAAAACTAAATTTTGACGCCTTTGAAAAGAAAGAAGCACAAAATAACAACAGGGGGTTATTGCCTGCCAGCCACAGGGGAGAAGCTCCATAATTCTTATTCTCCCTTTTGAAGGCTGTTAGAAATCTGATTCAAAAAAGCAACAGCAGAAGGAGAAAGCCTCTTGAGGCTATCGCCATTTCCTGTGATCATGCATAATGCGTTTCAAAAGTGGGTTTTTACCAATTCTGTTGATCAATTGCACCTCCTTCATATTCCCTCTTTTTTCTGCTGTGTTTACATCTGATGTGACTCAATGACAAGCGCTGTCTGAGACTGTGAAACAGACCTGTCATGTTGATTTATGGGCGCATCAAACCACGACTTGTCCAAACTGAAGCTCGCAGTTCATTAATTAGAGAGTTGTGACTTTGAAGTCAGCTTTCAGACTGTGGTTTTTAACATTTGGCTTAATTTATATGCTCTTGAATGTGGATCTCTAAGGAAAAAACTGAAATTCCCTTCTTGTCTTTGAACTTCTTTTGACCGCACAATAATCATTTCTTTGTCCAGAGTGATGCCTGCATCCCAGAGTCATTAACGCGCATTGAACTGCCACTGATGAGTAAGCCCTACTGAATTAGAAAAACAGCCAGCAAAACAAAGCTGAGAGCATTCTGCACAGTGATATCTCACAATTACATGCCTTCCCTCCCTGTGCCATTTCCATTTTAATTACTGTTAGTCCTTTAGATTTACATTTTAGACACTTTTTAATCTGTTCCCTTTTTATTATAGTGGCGCCCGTAAGCGCGCTATGGTTAAGGTTGTGTCAGCGTTTCCATTATAAACCCCCCTGTTTTCAGGGGTTTATAACTCAGCTGGAAAAATTCACTCTGGGTTGAAACTTGGCACAGGTGGCACGATTTGCCGAAATTTCAAGGGGAATGGGGAGCAGAAATTGGTGCGTGCTTTGAGCAACACCCCTTGTCAGGCGACAGGAGAGTCACCAGACATCACCCAGTGTCCCGCGCCAAGAGGCAGCTTTCTAGGATCTATCTAAGCCAGCATTGATTCAGATTAAACAGGAAAAGTCCCAAACTCCTCCAGACTTAAGAGCTGGACTCAGCACCTTAAAATGTAATTGCAGGAAAATTAAATTTAAGCACACCAAAAACAACGAACAAAGTTCCAGATGTGACAGGTATTTTGGAGGGGAAATGTGTCTGAAAGACAGGCAGAAACCACCCTGGTCTGTGCCCTCCGGTTATGGACTGTGGTAGCATCAGAGCAAGGTCTCCTGCCACCTCTTCTCCGTGTCACCACTGATGCTGCTCCAGTGTGGTCCCTCCTGCTCAGCCCATGCTGTGAGGAATGTGCAACCAGAACCTCTCTGGCTGGGAAGTGCAAGCTCAAACTCAACACCTCTCAGCATTCTGCTTTGTTTAGAGAGGACAGCAGCGATCTGGGCCTGCTGCCTTGCCCCCTCCCCTCTCCACCATAACTAACTCCTCAAAGTACTCCCCCAAGATGCAAGTCTAGATGCCTGCTCCAGGACTCATACGGAACAGCAAGGCCTGGTCCCCTGCTATAAAATATGTGGCAGTGAGCAAATGGAAAGCACAGGAAAACACAGGCGAAAACAGGACAATAACTCTAAATCTGAAAGCTGAGGCCCGATAGAGTCAGTTCAGTTGTGCAATCATTTATAAGATGAATGACAGTTTAATAGCCACTAGACAGTCCCCAGGGATCTGTGGTTTGAAAGTAAAATGGGTATTGTCTGTACCTCTTTAGGCTGTTTTCCAGCATGTTGTTGCTGTAAAAGTTGAAGCTGCAACTGTTCCTGTTGTTTCTTATAAAACTCTTGAAGCTGCTGCTACAAAGAAAAGGAAAGATGGTAAGTAACAAAGTGGAGAGCCAATTCAGTGTCCCTTTTGGTGTAACACACAAACTGTGATTTGAAAAATAGCATCCTTTTATCTGTAATGGTCTGACCTTTAGTTTGAAACTCAACAATAAATTCAGTGCACACTGACTATTCTTGGCATTATCGTTTGAAAAGTAATCTCCAAAATGAACTGATGAAAAACATACCATTTTCTACACAAACTAATTAAAATAAGGCAAGGAATGACCTTTGATTGTAACAACAAAGCCAAAATGCCCTTGCTGAGAGAGCCTGGCGAATCTCTGTTGTGAAACACACATGCTTTCTAAATGATAGGGTTTGACTGTATTAAGTGTTGTTCAATACATGCATAGACATCCTGGGAAATACTCTCCTCCTCCCGTTCCCCAGATGTGCCCTGTGCAGGCAATGCTGTGGCCACGGGCAGGACGGAGCCTGGGAGCCAGGAGGGAGCAGGCAGGGTCGAGCTGGGTGGATGCTGACACCCACCTGGGCTCTCTGAGACCCCACTGTGCCAAACCCTGTGATAACAGAGCCTCAGGGCTTGTTGGTGGCCAATTTCCAGCTGAGAAAGGACCATGGGCTGTGAGAAGCACTGAAACACAGCCCAGCATATGTTGGCTGAAATCAAACAGGCTTGCAAACCTCTCCACTTCTGCTTCCACCGTTTCCACAGCCCTTTATGGTTCCAGATGGAAATAACGAGGTCTAAATTGGGAAGTATGGCCCTTCTACCTTGTTTATTCCAATTAGTCACGGCACACCAAGCCTTCTGAGGGATGCAGGCAAAAGCAACAGGGACATCTGCCGAAGTCCTGACACTTAAATATGCATCTGTATTATTTAGCTGATCTTGGAAACACTCCTAGCACTGCTCCCTGGATTTGTTTCCAGTAGCTATTTCTAGAATTAAAAACAAAAGAGCAGTCAGTTCAGCTCACAGCATGGCTGCTCCAAGGTTCAGACCTGAGATGTGGGCAGCTTCTTTCCCCAAGGGTGTTCAGGAGGTAAAGCCTCCAGCATGCATAGGGGCCACCTGAGCAGCTGTTAAGGAAACAATTACCTGTTGAAGCATGAGTGCCTGCTGCTGTTGGAGCAGGACTTGGAGTTGCTGGGGAGTTAGCACTTGTTGCTGGAGGATCTGCTGCATTTGCTGGGGAGTGATCACTTGAGGTGTCATCATAGCCACCGACACTGGAACCTGAAAGGCCAAGAGGACAGAAAGAGGGTCAGGTCAGAGCACATCCCCACAGCTCCTCCAGCATCCCCATACCAGGGAAGCCCATTCCTGGCATCAAGGGGGCTGAAGATGAGAGTCCTTACAGCCCACCCTGGCTGGCACACAGGTACTGTCCACACCTTCACAGAGGATAAATTCCCCTTTTGTAAAACACTACTGGATGGAAATTCCTTAAAGCAAGTAATATGATAATGATTTATTTATTTTTACAAGAAATTGTCCAGCTGGGTCCTTTTCCTCCCAGAAAGCCTTGCCTTCTGTATAGAAATCCAACAGCCAAATATCCCGTGCTGATGAGATCTAGACCCTATTACGACAGGTTTTTCAGAAAATTGAAGGAAGGCTCAGTGATGTGAATAACAGCACTAGACTCCTATGCAATTTTTACAGAAAGGCCCTACCACGATGTCTTTACCATTCCATATTCACCCAGCATACAGATGTCTTCAATTCTTTCATATTATGTGAGATACCATTAAAAGCCGCTTTCCATGACATTTCAGTGACAAACAGCTACAGTGATGAACTTGATAGCATTTCATATTTGCAACTGTTAACACGTTTCTGCACGGGCATCTTTGCAAGGAACCTGTACACTGTATCTGAAAGGATGATGTCTTGTTCAGATAAAACACTGACATTAAAATGACAGGCTGTCTTGGCCAAGGTTACACAAATTGTATTCAAGCGGATACCTAATGACAATGCTATGAATTCTGCAAGCTTTCTAGAATGTAATTTAGCTATTCAAAATAATCACTGCACTTGTGTTTAATTTGCAGACTACATGAGAACCATTTTGTCAGTCCCAGTAATGCAAGAAGACTATATCCCTAGAAACCCACCCCTCTACCCTCCACCTCAAAAAGGAAAAAAAAAAGGAGAGAAAAAAAACAATAGAAGAAAAGACAAAACCCATATGAGTTTTAACAGTAATATTGAAGCACCTTACTTTTCTATAGTTTTAAATCAAATACATGACAGCACAAAACTAAAAGCAGTAAAGGATATACTTTGCTAAAAAGGATCTCCTGTCATCTCATGTATTACAATAAAAGGTAATAATATGTTTAGCACTTTTTCTGCGAACCACTTTTTTAAAAAAATCAGCAGACAATAGCTGATCAGAAGATAAAGGAGTTAAAAAAAAAACATCCTCCAGTGTAGTAGTAAGCAAGAGAGAAATGCAGTATTAATTTTATGTAACATAATGTCTTAATATGCAGTTTATCTTGACTTTTTCACATGATTTGTCCTGTCATTTGCATAGCAAGCTCTCATTCCTAATTTCACAGTCATTATGCACTGATGTCCTGATTTCTCAGCATCACTAATCTTGATGAACTAAAAATGGTTCCTGAAGGTCAGACGCATGTACAGTGCACATCTCCCCGTGTCGTTGTGTACATGTCGTGTGCCAGGGCCAGACGCTGCCTCCAAAACATCTCCCTGGGCAGAGCCCAGCGAGGGCTCCACGCCTCTGACATCCCATTAGTGCCGACATGGCGAGGTCCTCTGAGCCCTCCCTGTGGCACAGCACGTTCCCACACCACTGATGGGGTCCAGCGAACGCTGGCAAAAGGAGATTTAATTACGGGACAAACATCAGAACCACCAGAACCAGTGGGCATTCTTCCACGGCCGGTGCCACATCCCTGTGCCCATGGGAAAGCCACCACCTCGCCATGCAGGACCAGCTCTAAGGACACTGAGTCATCAGAACGAGTAATCCCATTAATTCAGAATATCTTAATCCACAGTCTTTTAAAAACTTTTCTGGGAGTAGAAAATTATTTAATTAAATCCTGCCGTCACTATCTTCGCCCCAAAGCGTGACTCACCTTCATTATTCTCATCCCTAAAGAAGTTTACTTTACCCTGGGGTTTGTACTACTTCTCATTGAAGCTGGACCAAGCAAACAGAAGAGGAAGCATGTTTAAGTATGTTTTCTGTGCCCTTCTTGGAAGATAGACAAGACAAATACTCTTCAGTCAGATTTATGACGACAAGCAGGGATACAGACAGGAATAGGGTGGGGTGCTGTAAACCCTACACATCGGTGATTAATCCAAAGGGCTGCATTCTGCCGTCAGCTGGGCAGGGACAACTCCCATTCACTTCCATGGCCTTTCTGCACGTTTATCTTGGGACAGATCTGGTGATTAGGCTCTGTCTTTGAAAACTGGCCATGTACCTTCCAGTAACAAATCTCTTAGCTGCACACTCCTTGCTAGAACAGAAGCACTTAAGCAGAAAGAAAAAAAAAAATCGTGTATGTGCTGCACACAGCCACAGAGTACCAGTACACAGAGTACAAGTTTGTGTCGGTCCGTTTGACTTCGTTTTACCATGTGAAACCACATTTTCACACCACACCTGCGCTTCTAAAGAAGGTGCTGCCTTCCATTTATAAACACAGCCACGTTTAGCCATGGCCTGCATTTTAGTTTATCATGAAAACAGCTTACAGAAACCCTGCACAAACGAATTCAAATGAACCAGAAACTATCTGGTTAAAAATTACAACACACATCCCGGACGAGCACGGTCTGAGGGACTTTAAATAGTTAAGAATGATGGCCTATATATCCACTCTCTTAACTCCCAACGTCCAACTTTTCCATGTAGCTAGTCCCTGGTAATACTAGGAATCAAAGGGCATGCAGCACCAGCAATAGGCTATTATAGCCCACACTTTATTACCCATTACTACCGAGGTCATTAGCGGTAAGAGTGATTGTACCGGTCTTAACCTATTGATCATTGTAACTACTATCATTTAATCCCGTGTTGAATGTCTGGAAAGCTGCTAAAGGCACACAAGAGAGAGTGCTTTAGTGATGAGAAATATAGCCAAAGCTTGGAAATTACACTTTGATTCATAAAATCTAGCCAGTGGTTTAAATCAATAGTATTTAAAACAGTCATGTAAGTTCTTAACTACAGCTCTCTAATATTTATAGGTCCCTTTTTGAGTGTATTCAGTCAAAACTAAACTTTATTTTAGATACTGTGCAATATACTTTACATTATGTTAGATAAAAAATATTTATTTCTGATATTTTGTCTGATAGTAAGTGAAACCTAAACCAAGAGCTATAAATTCATTTTAGATTTCTATCTCTCAGATGTCAACTTAAATGTGTTGCCAAAAAAAATTACAAACCAACTTTAAAAATGACTTAACTGTTTAAGTACATGAAAATGAGCATGTTTTATGAGTTAACAATGAATCACAGAAGGCAGTCTATGAAGAACTAAAATAATTCTGTCTTACTGCCTTCAGGGAGTTGAAGTTCAAATTAAACTACTGGCAGATATATTTAAAGAATGCTAAGTTAGCATGCAGAGAAGAAATCAATCTTTTATTTTTTCTTTCAAGTTGTTTATTTCTATTTTGCACTTGAAACATGATTGTTGTTATTGATATGATTAATGAACTACTTTTGGTATTGTTGACTGATAACAATAGGGTGTGGTAGATACCCAGCTGCATGTAAACCTGGCAGCAAAGGTAAAAATACAGCTGCAATTTGGCTTTGGGAGCTGTGCTAGTATGGACCTGCTGACATGCTAATACCATCAACGGCAAAAAATGTCTTTAATACTCACAATTGTCTTCACTCACTGTTTCTCCCAGGGTTTTGCTTCTGCTCCTCCGCATCCCCCGAAGCCCTCCCAGCCCCACAGTCCCATCTGAGACCCTCCCATTTCAAGCCCCAAAAAATGCCCTATTTTGGCAAGACTAACCAAGGGAAACTTCCACAAACTTGGGCCAAGCTCCCCTTTAACTTCCCCACGAAATTACAGCAGGGATGCATTTGTCACTCCTCCACACAACCCAGACAAGGGTCACAGGGATGAAAATGATTTAGTCCTATTTAATCATCTCCATTCCCTCATTTTCGGTGATATTAATATAATTAAATACTAGCTAAATAATTTCAAGTAGTTTAATCTTGTATGAAGGGAAAAAAAAAAAAAGGAAAAAAAAAAAAAAAAAAAAAAAAAAAGAATGCCATTTTCACACTCGGTGCCTCCGATGCTGGATACGGCTGTGGTTCTGTTAACTGTTAGCAGGCATGCATGGAAGATGGGGAGGATTTCCTTAATTCATAAAGAGTAACTCTGCCAGAAAATCCTTTTCTCCTGCGATCTATGTTCAAACTTGATTTCAGTAAGCCCTCATAGCAGGCACCTTGTATTTCCAAACAGCAATTCTTCGGTTAAAGATTTTGTGATAAAAGTTGAACGGAGCAAAACAGCTGAACACAGAAAAGAACAAGTCGCTGAGGAACAGTTAAAAATACTGAACTACAGTAAAAATAGCTATGGCCAGGCAAAACCAAACAATGAACTTGAACTGTTCTATTAGCAAGATAGTATTTGCAATATATTTAAAATATATATAAAAAAAAAAATCTAGCGAAACAATGCAAAACAGGAGAAGAGAGAGCACTGACACCCTGGCAAGCAGAGAGGCACGATGCCACAAGCCAGAGCAGAGCCCAGCAAAATAAGAAGTGCTGTAGGCAGGCAGGACCTGCTTCCATCCTGAGAATAAAACATTTCCAACATAATATTTCATCCTCCAAAATCCCAACACAAAAACACCACTGTCGGAATTATTCACGCAGGAACTGCAGTGCTGGTTCATTATGCAAAATGGAAGCTCACTTTTAGACTTAGTTCTTTTGCCATAATACAGCACAGCGCATTAAGACAGGTAATGTTTATTATATTAATGTAAAATCAGCTAAGTAGTCTGTCATTAGCATAACTGTGCTCTCTGTAACAATACAACTCCCTATTATAAGGGGGGGAGCCTCCTTAAAATTAAATTAGCATTTTATTATTATAATTTTGTTTATCGTATTTTATCAGGAGTGAAGATCTCCTTCTGACCCACAGAAAGCAGAACGATGGGCTATGCTGACATTCCCTGGCATGTCAGGATGTCTCCTGTCTTCTGTATTCTCTTCTAGCTGAGGAAAAACGGGAATATTTTCGTATTTGTTTACAGAATGAAACATCTGATCTTATCTTCCACTTCTCATGCATACCAGGTTTCTCACTAAGTGCCAGGATAATTGTTTCTGCTATAATAAATACCCATTTAATTTGCATAAAAATATAAAGTTTACATAAATTAAATCCTTTCTACATCTAACATTTGTCAAATAGAGACTAAACCAGAACATACACACACATCCAAATACCCCTTTAATAAGATGAGTGAGATTTTAAGCTTGAGATTACCATCGTAATTTTTCACATTTTAAAGTTACCAGTTTTGTTCCCATCTCTAGCATAAAAAGAAAAATTATATAACCTGCTGTACATGGTTCCAAACAGTGGTGATTTTATAATGATTCAGTTTAAAACTAAAAAGAAAAAAAAAAGGAAAAAAAGCTCTGCATTTTTTTCCAGAGTTTAGGAAAGGAAATGTTAGATCAACATATTCTGCCAAAAAAGCTTCAAATAAACCAAAAGCAATCCTGCTTAGAAACATCCAAAATACCCCTAAAGCCCTTGAAAACCCCTTGAAACCCTCTCTCCCAAACACCCTTAATATACTGAGAATGATCATGGTGTCAGACTCCTTACATTTGTGTATTAATTCATACATACATTATGGAGAGCTTAATTAAATAATAAAAGACCACGACTGAACCAGCAACATTTAACATGCCCAGAATTTCATGTGAGTGAAAGGGAAGTAAGTGTTAAACAGAGGGGCTTTTTCTCTTTCTTTCTTATGGCAGATTTTAAAGAACTGCAACTCCCAACAGATTTCTAGGAAGGAGAGCCCTTTCTACATCCCTGGCTATTTTCTCCTGCAAGAATCAAATCCACAGATGCCTGCTCTTCAGACTCAGGGCATTTGAGATGACGTACATTGTGGTGGCCAGTTGAAAAAAAAACCCTAATGATTCTTGAAAAAAAAAAAGAAATCCACCTGGTTAAATCATGCTGTTTATTTCCCACACAAACCAGAGCTCTGCTTAAACACTCGGGCTGGCTTTGCCACTCTGGTTCCAAGTGACGCCTTTATAACAGTTGTAAACTTTATTTGCTTAAAAATGTGCAGGTTTTCACACCTATGGCAGACACCTACAGCTGAACATCACAGCTAAGCACAACGGTGCAAATTAGATTCTAATGAGAAAACATCAGTTGCTTCTTTGACAATTTTGCCATTCACTGATTTACTTCTAATGAAGACGCACTCCAACCAGCCAGCTCGCCGTGTTAAAGGTCAAAGCACGTTCAAAAAAATGCCTCACAAAATCAAGGCAAATGGGAAACCCGTAAAGAAACCTTCTCATAAAGTGGCGTGGCAATTAGAGTAATTGTGCAAAAAGCCGTCTTCGGTAAAAAGTAAAAGAAATTAAGCTGCCACTACTGTAACAGGTTAGATGAAAATCAAAATTTAATGTATTCTCCCTTGTGTCGTCTTGTTTTGTCAAGACATCAAATAGAATTGGAAAGTACAAAATAACAAGCCCTTGAGAAATCACAGAAGCCGACCTTTTTGATGTTGTTGGTTTACCTTGTTCTCAGTTATTTGAACAATGATGTTTCAGATTTAAGGGCAAGATAAAGCTTAAAAATTAAAACCCGTTGTCAGTTTGGGGAGGAGGGGGTGTTGTCCCTCCCAAGTAACAGAGCATCTTACCTAATCAATGAAGGCAAATCCATCCACAACTAGTGCACAAAACAATTAGCAATTCCACTTATTTGTTCAATATTCAAGTCTGGGTTCTGTAACATTCATTCAACTTCAATACAGACTACAGATCCTCCTGCTAGTGCAGAAAACCGTGCTGAAAAGGTTAAAAAGGAAAAAAAAAAAAAAGAAATACAAGAAAAAAGGCTGGGGCAAGGATATTTGCCAGTGTTGCTTCTCTCCCAGTCTCTACACGGCCACTTTAATCTGCAGATGAGTATAGAGTGGATTTTTTTTGCCTTTCCTTTTAACTGGAAAGCGAAGCTGAACAAGTAAGTACCTTATAAAAACAAAACAGGACAGGACATTTTAACTTAACTACAGCAAAGTAGTTTCCAGTAATGCAGTTCTGCTTTCAATAAAACAAACAAACTGCTTAAAACTAGCCAAGCCTTTCACCAAACAATAACAAATTTAGCTTATGGTGTCAGGACTTTCCCACAATCTAGTTTTGCAGGTGTTGATAAAACTACCCCTGCTACTGCTTTTCTCTAGCAAAGAGGGGAGAAAAACAACACCAGTTAGTTACCCTGCTACTGAGAAACCTTTACAGAAAGTAAATCCAAGCGCTGTGCCCTTCCAGCTCACGTTTTTCTACAGCAGAAAAGCACAGGAGCTATTGAAACTCCTTGAACTTTTGAATGCAAAAATCCTTCTCCCCTTACCTTTCTTCAGCTGCCGGTGCATGCAATCACAGACACAGAAACCAAGGCATTTTGCACTGAAATAATAATTTCAAGATTCTAAAAACAACTTCATTCTCAAGCAACAACGGTGCTTGAGCACTGCCAGGTTAAAATGGTGCATAAGGAATCGCTCTGACTGCCCTACCTCGCTTTCAATGCCTAAAAATCCATTTTATCCTTCTCCACACAACTGTTGCAAACCCTTTTCTTCCTTGCACACAACTAAATCCAACTCAACTCGCGCAGACGTCAGAGCCCAGCGTCCATCAGGGCAATCCTCCATCTGTGACCCATTACTACAATCCACCGTGGGGTCTGATCACTGTTCACACCCCAGCACCAATTTCAGTGTGGGGTTAAGAGTTACTCTTCTAAAAAGTGTGCAGGGCTCATCCAGCCCCAGAAGGACGTGAGGCACCCGCACCTTCCTCTGAGCACTGAGGGCCCTGCAAAGACAGCGCAGGGATTTCATTTCTTCCCTGTCAATCCCATTGTATTTATGACTTCTCTTTAGTTCAGCTGAGTGACTGGTCAGAGCATGTCTCAGAGCTTTTTTTTATCTTTTAAAGCAAAAATAACACTGCTTAGAAAAGGGAGGGCACAATGGCACAGCACAGTAAAGTGAATGTTAAACAAGACTCAGAAAAAAAAACAAACCAACTGTAGCAAACAAAAAAAATTTCAAAGCAGCCCTTCCTATCATAAGCTTTCTGATGATTTATGGTTTACCAACTCAGCAAGGTTACGCAACACTGCATGCCTTTAGATGCATTATTTGAGTCAGTTGAGATTTAATTAAGATCACAGCCTCCAAAATCCCTGTCAAATGAAAATTCACAGAAGACAATACACTATATATCCTCATGCAGATAGTCTCCATTCCATGCTCTGGAATAACATAAGTTAATCCTCGTTTCTATGGTGGCAGACAAAAGTTCACTAATTTTGTTTTCTTTTGACACTTGTGTTGTTTTCTGTTTTATGTCATGAGATCATTCCCTTTTGAGAGGGGAGGGGAGCTGATATAGGGGGAGAGGAGGGAGAGCAATATGTCTGAATATGGCAGCAGATGTATTTTGACATTCTCACAGCTCTGCTGTGATGTCATCAAGTTTTCATATAATTAACCCCTGCCAGTAAGAGCATCCTTTCATGACATCTGTCCATTGGGAAGAGGAGGAAGGAGTCAGAAAAAAAAGCACAAAAAGTGCCTCAGTCTTGCTCTCACACTAAAACCAAAATCAAACAAAATTAAATTAAGACTACAAAACAGCATTTACATCTTCCTTCTGTACCAGTGACTGGCTTTCCCCAATTCATTATCTGCCCCAACCATCTCCTCACCTCCGAGGTGCTCTGAAACCACTCGCCAGGGACACGCAGCTCATTCCCAGCGCCTTCTCCTCCTGACAGTCCTGGTGCAGGGGAACCCCTCCACTCTATAATCCAGTTCCTCTATTTGCTAAGCATGAGCACGTTAAATAAAACAATATTTCTTACAGAGAAATTGCTAGAACTTTACCTCATTCCACTGTATTCCTATTTGCATTATCTTAATATCTGCTTGCTTATCTCATGGTTTAGAAATGACAGGTGCTAGCGGTCTTTTGTTTGACAGGCCACTACACAAATAACTGTCTTGCCTGAAAGGGCTAATGCACTACTAATGAACAATAAATCAACTTTGATTATAAAGTGTCAGACCAATCAGTTTGCAGTTCAGCTCTATCACAGTCTAGGCCAAGGCAGCTACTCTGTTCAGGCAGGACTCGGGTTTCATCTCTGCAGCCTTATCAATGAAATTTTTTGGACGTAGCCACAAGAGATCACTGAAAGCCCTCTGACAGCAGATTTTCCGCTGGCTGCGAGGAGAGGACAGAGCCTGCTTTTAGAGACTTCCTAGGCTGCTACTACAATAAATATACAATCAACAAAAGCCATTTCTTCACCAGACAGAAGCACACTCTAATGACATACGCACATGTGCACATGTGCTGTAGCCGTGACTTTTAGAAGCAAACAGAATTGCCTTTCAACTTGGTGTAAAAGATGTGCGAGATGCCTGAAAGCTCCGCACATTAAACACACTTATGAGGGGTTCGATCTGGTAAATAATAATTTAGCAGCCAGGGTGCTTACTGCTCCGAGGGGAGAGGAGGGTAAAGAGCCTCCTCGCCTACTACAGCTACTGCACACGCACAAGGCATTCCAGGATTGGGCCCGGGAGCATCAGGCATGAGAATCAGCTGTGATCCAAATTAAAAAAAAAAAAAAAAAGTATTTTAACATTTCAGTTTATTTATGAAAAGGCAAACTAGCGTGCGCAAGTCACTTTTTATTAGAAATAAACTTCAGCGATTTATTGTAGTTCACAACTCAACACTCACTGCTAGCATAAATCCAACCGTTTGGTTTTCATAAACAGATCTTGGTCACCCTGAATGATTCACACTTCCTGCCACCAAACTTGTTTTTATTTAAAAATATGAAATGGTAGAGTGCCGAACGCCGGCACACGCACCGAGAAGACTGTGTCGCGTTACCGAGGGGCTTTTCCCTGCCACCAGCACAAGGACAAGGCACAACTCCCGCTGTTCTCGGAGACAAGCTGGCTTTGAAGGAGTTAATCCCAGAGAGGAAGAGTGTATATGCACTTTGCTCTAAACTTACCACCCACTTCCTAAGGGTTCCCTCCTCCCCGCCACCACCACCCTCGAAATTTCAGCTCACTCGCACTGCAACGCTGACACCGAGCCCGGCTGCGCCGAGATCCCGTTACATCCATTTCGCCGGGGTTCACAGCACCAGTCAATGTCAAAAACAAAGCTCACTCACTTAATTTCCCCCTGGTAAATTGACTGGCGAATCCATTCAGCGATCCCGGCTCCTGACATTTAAACCTGACACTGTGTTTTATCCGGCTCCGTGCACTTTCCCTCCTTCCTCGCTCTTCTTCCCAACTCCAGCGCTGCGGCACAGCCCGCCCGGCTACGCGCACCCGCGACTGTCACGACAGGCGCCAGGCGACACGCTCCGCTCATCACTTCCAAAAACCCCCGGCGAGTTTGCGGGGCTGTCCCTCTCTACCTCCCTCCTTCCCTCCCTCCTCCTCCTCCTCCCGTAGAGGAGCCGGCACCGCGCGGCTCCTCCAGGCCGCCGCGGCTCTTTCCGCCACTTTGCGCGGTCCTCCCGCCCCCGATCCCAAGCCCGCGCGGGGCACCCACCTGGGCGGCGGCGGGCGGCGTGCGGCGCGCCGGGCCATGGAGCGGGCTTGGCGGAGCGGCGGGCGCGGAGCGGTGCGGAGCCTCCGCGGGCGCGGGCGGAGTGCGGGGCGCGCTGCTCGCGGGCTGCCGCCGCCGCGCCGCCACCCGCGCGGCCCCGCCCTGCGCCGCCGCGCACACCCCGCCCCGGAACGGGGCGCCCCGCGGGCCGCCCCCGCCCCCTGCCCGGGCACCGCCGGCTGGACACCCCCCTCCCCCGGACCCCGGAGCGGCCGCGGGGCGGGGGGAAAAAAGCGGCGGCACGGCGCGCCCGGAGGAGCCGCCTGCCTGCCCCGCAACTTTCTAGCCTCCCGCGGAAAGTGGCTGTCGCTCTCCTGCTGCCTGCCCGACTGCTCTGCCGCACAACCTCGGGATTTCGGTATCGGGAAATAGAACGGAGAATAATAAAGAAACAACCACAAGGTGCCTCTAACGGGAGTTTGTATCAAAACGGGGCAGAGCGCCCGGCCTGCGGAGGGGAGCATCTCCCCTTCTTCCCTCGGCCGCGCTGGGGGACGAGCGGTACCCGTGTGTCCCAGCGGTACCAAAGCGGTACCCGTGTGTCCCAGCGGTACCATAGCGGTACCCGTGTGTCCCAGCAATACCCCAGTGGTACCTGTGTGTCCCAGCGGTACCCGTGTGCCTCTGCCACCCCTGCCCGGGGACATCCCCAGCCACACGGAGCTAAGGCAGCCGAGCCCTCGAGCTCCGTGCACTCAAAGCCGCTCTGTTTGGATCTAGGACACCTCTTCAGCTTTGGGTACTCCTCACTCAGAACACTTCACAAACTCAGGCAGGCGAGCTCCAAGAAATGCTTGTCCTGACTTCAGCACGCAAACTCAACCGCCTGTCCGTGCGCTCTCTCTAACCCAGGGATTGCCACAGACCTGGTGCCCTGTTTTCCCTTCCCCAAAAAGCTCCCATCCATAGCATATGCCGAGTTGGATCCCAGAGAGATCACAGATTCCAACAACTTAATCGCAGGCAGCGGTATTTGGTAAAATCTCTCCCCTCTATTTCAATTACATTTTTTTTTACATTTCCACATAGTTTCTTAATACAAAATTGATGCGGAGAGTAACTCCTCAGTTACTTCACATGCAAGCACAAGAGCAGACAGAAGCTGCCCTACACCGTTCCCAGCAGAACCTCCCGTTATTTGCAGGAGTCGGGGCTGTCAGACAATAGCCCCATTAGTGATGCTGCTGAAGAACCTCACAAGAAGCAAAGACAAAGGACCCAATTTACTGACAACTTGTGATCTGATGTTAAATGGGATGCGATACAGATTGCTTTCCACCCTAAAGTGTTTTCGCGTCAGATAACAAATTTATTAATGGGATTTTTTTCAGGTCACAAAAATGTGACCCCACCCTCTTATGAATATTTAATAAGGGACTAAGGGCATCTTTTGCAAGACCCTAAATCTGCCAGAAACAGCCTACATGAATCAGAAAGTGCCTGCCTCTTAAAGGGACACTGACGCCCCGGGCAGGTCAGCACAGACAGGGCATGGGAACAGCCAGGATTTATCTGTGTTATATCTGTGCAAAGTCAGGCACACACGTACACACTCACCCCCCGACACACTGGGAGCTCAGCAATAACATAAACCATAAAGCATGCAGCGTGCTAGTAATAATTATCACCTGTGCTTAAGAGAAATCCTTCCTGTCCTAGACTTCAAAGTAATCTCGAGGAACTTGGATTGCTTTGGGAAATATACGACAGAATACACAGACTTAAACTTTTCAACACTTCTCTTGTGGACCACCTCCTCCTTCCTGCTGTATTTCTAAGAGCATTGCTGTGGCAGCATTCCCAACAGTCCCGACGGCAAAGGAGCAGCCTTAGGAAGGCTCTGAGCGTTAACACGCCCTGACCAACTCTGTAGCCAAAAGGAGCTGGGGGCTGCATGCCCAGGCAGTCTCTGCAGGCCATCAGAGGATGCTCTACAGACCCCAGCAGGGAAAAAAATTGATCCATCTTGTCTTCCTCGGCAGAAACTTCTAACCCACACAAGCCTCAATCCTATTCTCACATCATCAATTCTTATTTTCCAGTATTACCACACACAGCTCAACACAAGGCCAGTGCCCTCCTTCAGCCCTGGTCACTGACTGGTCACATACCTGTGAGCCAAGCTCTGCATTACTCTATTTATTAAAAAAGGGGATTCTATGAAGCCTACAACTTTGCTCAAGGCATTTCTCTTCTTTCCAGGGGCAAAGAAGTGTAATGTGTCAATGCAAGCCCAAGGCTGTAAGAGCTACATGCAAAGCAAAAGCACAGTGCTGGCTCTGGTACTGACAGTTCTCCCCAGCCTTGGGCAAGTCACCTAGGAATTTTGGTGGTTTTAGTTCTTTTTAAATGTCCCTGATGTTGAGGATGAGAGCTCAGTCTGCAGTATTTCTGGCCTGGCTTTGCAGTGGCCTGCACCATTTCAAGGCAGTCAATGGCCTCGACATCTCTGCCTCGTCATCTGTAAAACGGGGATAATACAACTCGTTTCAGGATCTTCTGTAGACCAATATTTGCAAAACACTTTGAAAAATGAAAGGTGCTGTCTAAGCACTGAGTGCTGGCCACAGAACCTGCAAGCCGTATTTTTAAAGCATTTTATACCCTTTCATATAAAAGCTTCATACCTGCAAGCTCAGCCAACATCTGCTCCGGGCTAAAAACTTCAGCCTTAGTAACAGAGATGGTAGCACTTGTTAAGTAAGGTCACCATGAAATATAATGCATTTCTAAGCCAGCAAAATATTTTAAAAGACCAAGAAGAACCATAAACTCCCACTTTAATTCCATTCAATTACGAAGAGCCATCACAGACAGAGACCATCAGACAGGGATGTTCAAAACAGAACACATAAAGTAATACATTAAAAATAACTGGGAGAGAGCGTGGCAGGCTAGATGGCTATTTGGCACTCTGTGCCCATGGGATCTGATCCATATTAGGAGGTGGTTATCTTTCACCTAGGTGAAAGAAAATAATCACTGGATACTAAGCTCTAAGGTCCAAGTGAGAGGAATAGATCATGAATTATGACAAGGATAGGGGAATAAATGATTTTGCTATGCCATAATTTTACACGTACACTTTATTCACAGACTTTTGCAGGTACCTATCCATGCAGAGACCATGGACTTGCCTGCAGAAAAGCCTCAGCTGCCTGCAGGGCAAGGGAGAAAAAAACAAAAGACATCCACAAAGTGCAATCTTCTCACCAGAGTCAACCTGCCCCAAATGAGTCAAGTTTATGTCTAGTCCTAATACGAGGCAATTTCTGCCTAAAAACAGCAGCACATCTGCACTTAGTCCTCGGGATGTTCTCCCGGGCAGGCACAGCCAAACAGGTCCCACTTTGCTCTCTGGCAGCTGGTAGTGGGCCAAATCCTGTGCCCTGCTTCCCAAATACAACTTTGGGAGTAATTCAGCTGAACTCAGGGTGCCAGTGCTGCCGTGGCACACAGGAGCCCAGCGGGGCCACGCCAAGCCTGGCAAAGGCAAGTGCCAAACCAGGCTGCTCAGCACTCGGACTGCAGCCATGGGCCACTTAAAAAGCAAACTGCTGTTTGCAGTTCTGAGGGAAAAAGGCTGTCTCAGATACTATTCCCACTCCTGGATCCCCAGGCCCATTTTTGTGGGGTTAAATCATATTTTCCTGTTTTGAGAATGCTTCATTTTCCCTTGTTGCTGTTTGAAAGACCTACAAAAACAAATGGGGAAAACAACTGACTAAACAGGAAACAGTGAAACTTACAACCCACAAAGTGCTGAGAAAAAGGACAAAGTAAACAGTTTTTTTTGGTCATTTTTAATAATCTCAGCTAATGCCCTCATGGTAAAATATCTTCAGGCAGAAATGTGATTTTTAGGCTGATGGTGTCTAACAAAACAGAACGCCAAAGCAATTAACATTTCAGTAATCCTTCTGTCTCTGTTACTCTCCTTTTTTTTGATGAGAAACTGTCATCTTTCTTACTGGCCCTGCAAATTCTGCATGAACAAGGCTCTTTAAATCCCCTCAGTGTTGCACAATGGTTTAAATTTCACTTCATGGCATGCTTTAAATTACCATTCACATCTTCATTTAATGCATCATTTTATAATGCCAGTGTTACTAGTTAATTTATATATACACAGCAGGATGTGTCAACATTCAGGTGAGTTATGAATATGATTGTACAGGAGTTATGGAAGACATTTCAGCAAAATTATGGTTCCCTCTAAACATAAAAATATTAATAATGAATCAAACATCACAGGTAAACAACAAATTTTATATAATTGCTCCCCCCATGCTCCTAGATAAATAAATAAATAAATATGGCATCATTTTTGCTCTGCATTCATATTTGATTGATCTTAATAAATTGCCATCTCCTTTCCTAATAAACTGTAATCTCTTGTTTCCGCCACAAAGTAAAATTTATTAGCACACTCTTCTACCAGCAGGTCTGCATCACTCACAACACAGTGTGCAAATTGTTCCAAGTATGCTTGGACATTATTCATAATTTATTTTTCTGCCCCAAAGTACACAATATATTGAGAGGTAATCACCACTAACTGTTCTCAGTTACTTTCCTTAATTATGTGAGATGACATTTATGTCACGTACAGTAGAGGAAATGCTGCAGTTTCCACTAAAACTCCATTTTTTTTTATTTTTTTGGCCTTGGGTTGAAACACAGTGTTCACACAGAGAAAACCTTCTTAGGACAGGAAAGACTGGAGGTGGTATCTGGTAGGAGATGGGAACACCTCCACTTGAAAAGAACAAGCCCTGTCTACCAAAATAACCCACTGGGCATGACAACAGCGATGGCTCCGAGAGGAAAAGTAGGTGTTTTGTCGTGATGTTAAAGTTGCCATGGTAAGAAAAAAAAAAAACACAGAATGAAACATCAACAAAACAAATGTCAATCAAACACATTTTTGCCTGTTAAGTATTAACCAGTGAACTCCTGGCCACCCCAGATCATCTGCCCAGTGTCTCAGTGCAGGCAGGTGCCCCAGGGTCCCCAGCTGGGTGTTTTTGGGCTGGATCACCCCAGTTTGGGGCTGGTGTGGAATGCAGTGCTGGAAGCACTGCCCTCTCCTGGTAATCTGCCTCTCTCATCAGAAGATTCAATGCTTCACCTCACTCACAAAGGATCCTCTTTAAAAACCCAGGTCTGCCTCCATAACAACCCAACCTACACACACAAATGTGTCACCAGAGATAGAAATTAAAATAAAACTGATTAACTATGGGTCCCTTTAGGTAATAACACCTATCAGACCATTGTGCTCACAGTCCAGGAGTGCTGAGTTCTGTATTCTGGTACTCCTGTGAGAACACCCTCTATCACCACTGGGCATTGTCATTTTTCACTCACTCTGTTGGGAACACATATCAGAGTATTTTCAATATATTTCAATAAAACACCTTCTTAACAGTAATAGGCCACTGTTCCCATTTCAGTGGTCCCCAAGGTTTCATGATACAGTTTATTTAGCTGGCTCATAGTTCCAAGTTTTCTTCCAATATTCAAAAGCTATTTTAAATTTTTTTAAAGAAGGCAGCCAAGGGAAGAGCTTTTTCTCTTCTTTAAAAAGCAAAATAGTTAAGTTGATATAGGCAACAAAACAACTCAAATTATTTCCTGAAGAGGTGCTTAGTCAACAGCCCTCATGGTTAGATAGGAGTGCACAGAAAAACCGTGACAGTGCTGGTGCTACACAGGGATGGAGTTTGGAAGCAGCACTGAGATCTCTGCTCCTGCTAGAAAAAGCACTGTGACTCCAGGAATCAAATGCATATGGAAAAACAGCTTTTCGGGAATCAGGGATTGGCGAGGACATGTCCTCAGGACCACTACCCTGTGATGCCACAGTGTGCTTCTCCTCTTCCTCGCTATCTCTGGGTCAGGAGCAGCCCCTCACTAAGCCTGGCAGGATGGGGAACGGGAGGGGAGAAGGAGGTGGTGCTGTTTTGGGAAAACCAGACTGCAGGGCAGGAGAAGCCCCAGCCTCAGCAGAGCCATCCCTGGCCCTTGGCCACGTCAGTCATTTTGATGGTGCACATCTGGTTTCACAGGGGTGAGACACAGGCAGCCGTGCTGGCTAAGCAAACAGCCCAGCCACAGGACTTTGCTCTCCGATCCCTCGGGGTCATCCCGCGGCTCTGAGCCCTTTGTGCATCACTAAGCAGGGCTCACTGTGTGCTCTGGGCTCTTCCTTTGTACTTCACTCTGGCCCTTCACAGCGCAATGCCACGATCTATCACTTCATTCCAAAGAAACCGGCCAAACTCAAGGACACAGTCCTCCCCTCCTGCTTCCCTTCTCCAGGAAAATGCGGCTCCTGTCTGAGAGCAAGGGTTATGACCCATCAACATTTCCTATCCAAATCCAGCTGCTGCTTATTGCAATCCTTTCCCCTCCCCGACCCTGAGCCACAAGAAAAGAGAGGATGCTGAGAGGCAGCAGGTCTTAGAGCTGGAGAGGATGTGGTGTGGCAGGCAGAACCTGCTCCTTTGCTGCACTCATCACAGCAAAAGATAAACGAGTAAACAAAAGAATTTTTCTGTGGCCCCTTAAAGACAAAAAACTTGGCTTCCTGTAGCAAGAGAAATCCCGCAAATGAGTCTGAAGATTTTGGGTTGGAAAAGTACAAACTCGCTGTAAAGTGTGTAACAGGAGAGGAATACTACAAAAATTGATCTCTGGAAGGAGACAACAATTCTCTGCCCTCAAACGCAGCTGCTTTTGGGGTGCAGGGTGGCAGCAACTTCACCATACAGAGCCCTGAAGGAATTCAGGACACCTGAGGCACCAAATCCTTCACTCGAATGAAATTGCAGGGTGATTAAGCAGAGAGAATGTAACTATCCAAACTGTAATTTGGCCAGCACAATGGATCTAACACCCCTATTCTTGGGAGGAAAAAAAAAAAAGTACTGTATTTGAAGTTCAAAATCTAATTAACTATTTGAGAAAAATAATTCTGTTTTTAAAAGAAAATTCCTAACAATATAATGAGAATTAGTGCCAAAGTTTTTGAAGAACTGCATAAAATGGTATGAAAAACGTATGATATTGTAATAATAGGAATGACTGGATTTGCTCAAATGTTCCTTATACCTTATAATGCAAGAATAAAATACAGTGTAAATCCTTCTATCTACGTAAGTTCCCTGTACAGAAAAATCTCTCCTTTAATAGGTTTACACCTTTAACATGTATTAGTTTGGAAAAGTCCTAGGGTATAATTACACATCTTGGCTTGGCACATTAATAGCTGCTCCCTTCATTTACTGATTTCTTTTACTGGTCAATTTGCTATTTTACTACATTGCTCTTACAGCTTGGCTTCCCCCTTGTGCTGGGAAGGGCAGAGGGGCCGAGTTGGCCACGGGCTCTGTGTTCTGCCTTGGGGAAGTGGCTTTTGAGACCTTGATCCTGGCCATCTGCACGCACGATGCTCGTCTGGGATGTGGCATTTGCATCCACATTTGCCAGCAAGCTGCAGATCACAGGCAGAAGTAAGCAGAGCTGCCCTCACTTTCAGGAAAATCTGTGCAGAAATACACTCTACAGGCCCAGGAGAGGACGAGCCAAGTAGGGGCCTTGGTGCCACCTTGCTGGTGTCCCTCCAGTGCACCACAGAGCACCTGCTGCTGCCCAGGCTCCTGACCCTGCATCCCTCTGCACAGCGTTTCCTCCCAAATTCCCTCTGCCACCTTGCATTCCTCAACTCCTTCCTTACTCCAGGCTTTTGCTGCTGTCCCAGGTTTTCTCTCTGCTCCCCTGGAGCTCCATCCCTATTGCTCCTCCTCACCTTCTTTCTCCTCATGGTTTGAGAGACCTGGAGAGATGCTCACCTGGGACAGGATGCTCACCTCGCTCCATCACACACCTAGGAAAGGACCATTTTCCCTGTGATGGAGAAGGGACACACATAATGATCTATGCTTCCAGTCTCCACAGGCTGCCTTTGCATCTCTCAGCTCCAGGCTCACAGCAAAATTCACATTTTCTAAGCCTCTGTCCAGCTTCTACAGGTTTTTCGACAGTTTAAGGGTTTTCTTGTGTTATAGCGAGCCATTCAGTTAATGGCTTCTCAGCACTGCCATTATAAACCAGAACTTTTCAGGTGTTTATTACTCGGCTTTAAAAATTGGCTCTATGCTGAAATTTGGCAAACGAAGTGTCAGCCTAGGAGAAAATTTTGTTTTTTGCCAATTTTATACTCTAAAAAAAAAAAAATGACCCCATTTTGGCCTCCATAAAAACGTAGCTTTTGCTGCCTCAATGACACTGGTGAAGTAACAAGTCAATATTGTAATAGTGCCAGCAGAACTGAGTGATTTAAAGCCTAAAATTGCTTTGAAGGTGAAGAGTGCTATTGAGCTGCTAATTATTAACTATTATTACTGATCCTGCCGCACAACAAAGATGCAAACAGAAAACAGAGGGAATATGAGACATCGCAGGGAAAAAAAGGCAGAATCAGAATGAGGGTCCAGTGCTGAACACAGAGGAGCTGAAAAACAAGTCAGGAGCCTTGGCAGGGTGGGATCCTCCAGCCAACGCAAGAAGAATGAACTGATATGGAAATATTATTTTTCGTTTTCCAGGACAGTATTTCAAACACAAATAAAATACAAATGACACAGTGTAGCTTGCTCCATGCCAAAGCTAGCAACGATGTGGGATCAAAATCAGCTCTAAACCAGGCTGAACTGAGGTCAGTAGGAACCTCATATTGCTCAGCTGAAGCCAAGAGAAACTTTGACATTTAATCCAACAAGTAGAAGACAGAGCTCTGAAGGTGCTGAGGACGGGTGACCTTGCCTCAGCTGCCCAGCAGTCAGACATCCACATAAAAATGGGCTGAGGATTTCAATGATCCCAAAAGACTTACATCCTCTGAATCGTCAGGTTTCTTTCAAATCCTGTACACACAAGAATAGCATCATCTCAATCACACATCCCAAAACCTGACCTAGGTTGATCTAACTTGGCTGTATGGATGTTCCACTCTGAACATCTCCAACCACTCACTCCACTGTGTCACCTTCTGAGGGGACTGTGGTTCCCTAGCAGGAAGATGACAGAGTGAGTATTTCTTCTCTGAGGGAAGAGTGAGGACCAGGAGTTGAGCGAGGCCAGGGCACGCTGCCATTTGGAATGTGCTGTACCAAAGCAGCCATGAAAAGTCATCGGGGCTGCTTTCAAACACAGTAAAAAAGAAAAAAACCAACCAATTTATCTTTCTGGAAACTTTCTGCTTGTCTAAGTGGCAGCTATTTAAATACAATTAACAAGCAAATGATTTTAAAATTACAATACATTTAGTAAGGCAGCATCACAAACAATTTGCATCTCATTAAAGTGTTTGAAGCTGCAGAATCAACCTCCCAAAAGGGCTGCACATCAAGTGGGAAACACAGTCACAGTCAACAGCTTCTGCACTGTCCTGTGACACTGGACACACAGCAGGAGGACAGCAGAGTGGGGGCTCAGTGTCCAGCTGAGCCCTGGCAGGGCCACTCCCGTGGGGAGTTCTGGCCACAGCTCTCGGCACAAGGACGGATGCCACAAGCCACAGCCTTGCTGGAAGTGGGTGTAAAACGAGGAAGGAAGGAAGGAAGGAAGAGGGTGTGTGTGTGTGTGTGTGTGTGTGTGTGCATGTGGGATGGGCACTTTTTAATATACATTCATGAACAAAGAGTTTAAAGAGATTTCAAGCTATTTACTCAGCTCTATATATAATTAAAAGTTTATAGATTACACCGCCACAAACCTTCTGAGATTGCTGCCAGGTTTGGACACACATTAATTCCCAGGAGCCTCCTGCAGAACAATCCCATGCCGACATGTGCAGCAGGAAAAGCCTCAAAGAAGTAACAGCTTTAAATGCTTCCAATTCACTTTCAACTGTGATTTACTGTGGTGATTCCATTTAACCCGGAGGATTCAGGAGCACTTCCCAGATCACAGACTACCTCCCCTGGTGCCTTTGGCTTCCTTAGAAAGCCAGGCTGATGGGCCAAGCCCTGCTGGATCTAGCCTAGGATACAGGTTTTGTTAAGCATAGCTCCAAATGGGTACCTGTGTGAGCCAGGGCTGCTGGTTTTGCTGCCAGTGCAGCTCCTGCCAAACAAAACCCTTTGTAGCCCATGGAGGGGAGTGACCTGGCAGGAGGCTGGTGGGAGACTACTGCTGCTGGGTGGGAAGGAAAATACACAAGATCTATACAGGTGATGCATGAACTAATTCCTAGATGAATGAGGAATGTAGCTAAACAAACTTAATTTCACTTATCAGGAGACTTGAAGGTGAGGATATCCACAAGACAGGATGTCCCTGAATCAGTCACTTCTCACAATCAGCCTCAAGTGCTGACACTGCCAGCACTGACCTACACTCCAACCACACCTTTAATCCAAAACCTTGCTCCAAAGTACTGCAAAAGCAAAACCAATACCTTCCCTAGAGTTCAGCACAAGTTCTAAAATAACATTTTACTTGCTGTGCCTCCGACTCCACGGGCTGTGGAGCTGCATGTGACAGCTGTTTGACGCTGCAGCACAGTTACACACAGTGCTGGCAGGGCAGAGCGAGAAAAGACTTTACAATCCAGTCTGCAGAGGAAATTCGGGTAAGTTGAATTATCCATTTGGAAGCTGGCCAAGGGCTGGGACTACTCCCAGAAGAAGTGACCAGCTCTGCTCGTCCTTTGAAAGGCAGCACCTCTGAGCTGCCCGTGGCTCTCACTCAACTGCTCCTGTGAGAGCAGGGCCAGCACATCCTCTGTGCTCCTCCTGGCAGAGAGGCTTTCCTGGGATCCAGGGATCTTGTCCTGCTGCTGAGAGACCTGTCAGTGGTGACAAGGGGCTGAGGGCACTGATACCCTGCAGTGCCTCTGCAAGAGGGGTGGCAACGAGCCTGGGAAGCCAAATAAAAAGTGAGATGGAGAAAGGAACTAATAACGAAAACCACAGGTAAAAGCAAACCAGGCATCATCAGACGCATTCACTGCTCTGGGCACTGCACACCAGAGAAGCTCCAGAGCCCTTTGGGTGGTTCCCACGTCTCTCCATCCCTGGTGTCATCAGGACCAGAGTGTGTCACCCCAAAACTTCCTGCCCAGAGATGCCACCAACTATTGACAAAGAGCCTGTGTGCTTCTTTTTCAGACCTGTGGTTTTGTAGTTTGTCAAAACAGGATACTATTTAAATTTAAAATGCTACGATTTAAACAAAGGTGAAATAGTTACTGCTGTTTTAGCAACCAGACATCAGGCTCTGCTCAAGCACACACATTTTTTTGTTTTTAAAAGACCTCAGTCCTCTTTGCCAGCACGCTCTCCCTGCAAACCTGAATGCGAAGACAAGTGTCTAAGCAAAACAACACTCACTTTCTATGAATTACTGAACATGTGTAATTCATTTATCTGTAATATTGTGCTAAACTCAGCTCCAATTAAACAAACGAAAACACCTGCTTAGCACACATAGATCTTTCCATACCTCAGGGGAAGACACATCAGTGTGCTCTGTAGCACAATCTGGCTCAGAAGCCTACACTAACAATGCAAAGCTGGGATTTTTCTTTTTTTCTTAAATGCACATAGGCAAGGAGATAAAAAAAATACAGGGAGATTTTGGGGATGGAGTATCTGTGTTTGGTATTTCTATCTATAGCACGTGCAGTTCTGTGATATTTAAGTGCTCACTGGGGGCTTCTCATGGGCAGCTGCACCTGAGGGCATGCATCACTCCAGGGAAAAAAGTGGGATAATGAAAACTTTAAAACACATATAACTGGCCCCAGATATTATGATACTGTAAAACTACCAAATAGACCTCGTGTTGACAAATTTATTGAGCTGAGGAGAAGATGTTTCCTCTTCTTGCTTTGCCTCTGGACCACAGGCATCCAGCAGCTCCATGGGACATCCCTGTTGTCCCCCCACATTAACGGGTCACAGTGACACACAGTGAAAATCGCAGTGACACACAACGGGGTCACCCCAACATGGGGGCTGAAACCACCCCTGGCACCCCAGATGTGCCCCCAGCAGAAATGAGACGTGGCCTCATCAGACACACGTTTTGGACCAGCAGAGGGGTGTCCCTTTGGGGGTGCCTTGGAAAGTGGGGAGCCACAGTTGGTTTGGGGTGCTTGGCTGGGTGCAGCAGCCGCCATCAGCAGAGCCTGCAGCCTGCCAGATCCCCTACACTTAACTCATTTCCTATTCTTTACTCACTGCCTGCAGACAATAGGCTGTCAATCAGATCCCCAGCAGAACATTTACAATTATCTTCCCTCTCCCCCACCTCAGCATGGCCCCATGCGAGCAGCTCCATCCCAAAGTGTTCACACACGAGCCATTTGCAACTCTTCTGTCGCCAAAACTGCCCTGACTCCAGAGGCGGGTTAGGAAATTGAATTTCCTCGTGTTTTCAAATAAAAGTACTGCAGTGGCAAAGCACAGAAGCAAAAGAGCAGGCTTCCTACAGGTGTGAGGCAAAAGCAACCAGGAATGGAAAACCTGCCCCAGTAATTATTACAGCATTCTGGGCAGGGATGAAGGCTGTTTACTGCCTTTAAAAAAAAGAAAAAACAAAAAACAAAATCAAAGTTATAAACTGAAAGGATTTTTAAAAAATATTTTTGTTTTGTTTTTCTTCCCTTTTTTTTTTTTTTAATTTAGGACAGGGTGGTCCCCTCTGCTCACTCCTGCAGAATTAGCAACAAACCACCACCACAATTTTGCAGCTGGCCTTGTGACCATTTGCTGAGTTCTCCCAGAAGAAATTGGTTTGTTTTTCCTCCGGGTAGACACAGCTGAGTGAAGGACTCAAAATGAACACACTTTCCAAGTAAAAAATAACAGTGATGCAAGTCATAACCATACCTTCCCTTGTAGTGGCAGTTGCTGACAACGTGATTTAAAAATATCTGAACTATGTTCTGCATGATGTTAATGCTCCGATTCCAGAGAGAAATCCCCAATACCTTCGGGGCACTTTCCAAACACTGAAGCCTGAGAAACTGTCCAGGATGGGCCCATTCCTAATAGCACTGAAATCATTGCCATTGCTAAATTAGGAGAAAATCCGTACAGTCATCATTCACTGCACTGTGACTTCACTGATTTTCTGCTCCACTGTCTGCTCAAGGGTCAGTGTGGTTAACAGCGAGGAGATATTCCCTCTCCTATTAATTGATCCGGACACATCTTTGATGGCTGTCAAACAGAAAGGTAACTAGTGCCATTACGGCTTTTTTTTTTTTTCCTTTTACTTTTTAACTCTTGCACGGGAAATTTCTACAACCTTTTCTGATGAAAAATAACCTGTCTGATATTTCCCCTCTCTTTTAAAATGTTTATCCTGCTCCGAATCTGCAAAGTGTGATATCATCAAGGAAGGTCAAGCTTCACAGGAGCTAATGGCTCTGCTGTGTGCTCCCACCACTTTGAAAAGAAGAACAATAGTCCCTCAAGTGCTGCTGCCGGTGGCACAGCAGCAATTCACCGTGGAGGGTGAGAAATCTGAAATTAAAATAAACTGCTTAAAACCTGCAGATAGAGAGAGGGAATGCAGGAGACAGAATAAAACGGGACAATCTCTGAACCCAATCAACAAAGCGCTCATTGTTCCAGTTTAAGGCAAGTAACACAGCAATAAATATTGAGCCAAGGAAGTTAACCTGTATCCACTGCCTTTGAATAAACACCAAAGCTGAAAGTAAAATCAATGCCAGGCCTTTGGCTCTTGCCAACTCGTGCTTTACTCCTTCTTGCTTGGCTTTGTTTTTACTTTTGGGGATTTTCTTTGCCTTCTCTCCTGTTATTCATACCTTCCTGTAGGAACTCCTTATCACACAGGAAAAGGACCAACAGAAGGAACTGCCAGAGCACAAATAAACTTGTGTTCAGTTGTGTTCTGCAAATCTACCTGGGTGCAGGTAAGTGAGAAGAAAAGGGCTGGGCAATTCACAGGTTCACAGCCCCTGAGAAGCCAGGGGAGTCCCCAGCTCCTTCCCACACCCCTTTTCTCCCCACGAGTGACCTGATGCAGTCCTGCAGACCTCTCTAACCATCAAATCCTGCTCGGTGTTTACCCTGCAGGGTAGCACAGCCAGCGTGAGGCATCTCTGTAAGGCTCAGGCACGTTGATCTCTCTTACAGAAGTTTTGAACATTCAGGTCTTGATCTGAGAACAAATTTTTCCTCAAGTGGTTTATCCACTCCCGTGCCAACACCTCAGCCAGTAATACAGGTTTTCACAGCAAGAATTAATTCTGACTTCACTTTTAAATCACATTTTCTTCATTTGTGCATATTATATTCCACAGAACAGGCGTGAGCATCATGCAAAAGGCATTCTGGTCCATGGTTGTGAATACAGCTGTGTAGGCAGAGGAATATTTGTTTTCCAAGTAATTTGTGCACATTCACAAAATTACAGCTGTCTGCAGTTCTCCTGAAATATCTGTCCTGATGTTTACAAGCCATAAAATATAATCTGCCTTTTCTAGAGGTCTAACTGGTAGGATTGGAAAATGTATGTATTTATACGTACATTATTATTTTTCTTACAGATTGGCTACTCCCCATTACATACTGCCTATTAAGCCCAGATAACATCAGCATTAACTTGAGGAGCCACTGCCCTTAGACCACAGTGAACAAACCTTTGTGGGAGCAGGAAGGGCCTCTCTAATACACTTCGTGGATCACTCAGCATGCAGCATTGCATTCTGATCTCACAGGAACCTTCCCCTGAGAACCACACGAAATGAAGGTCTGGGTTACAAACCAGCTTAGGGTGACAAGTCTTGACCCAAAAAGAGCTCATGTTGGGATGGACAGGGAAGGTTCATCAACTTAACGTGTGTCCACTAACAGTGACCAACCATCAACCATCTTCATGCATCTGTTCTTGTAAGCAAAATCAACAGGATTAAAATGATTAAATTTGCACTGTAGCCATGAACGACTGGGCTAGGCTGGTGTTTGGCATCTCCCAACAGATTCGCTTCAGATGTTTATCTCAGCTATTAAGTGTTAGCCAAAGGAATTACATTCATTTGAGATTTGGTGGGGTTTTTTTTTCCCCAATGAAAGATGGGAAATGTTTCACAAACATTTCTGATTTTTGCCTTTTTCACGAAAGACCCCAATTCCTTTCAGTTCTGTTCTTATCTGTCTGAATGCACAAAACATCAGTCCCAAGGACAGCAAAGTCTTTGGGATAAAATTTTGCAAGCCAACGTGGAAATGTGCACTGTACCTGCTCAACTGACACTGCTCAAAGTCCAGGAGACAAACCATTCTTTTGCCCAGAGTTTTGATCAGCAACAAAATGCACAAAACCAAAAAATACTCATCAGAAAATCGCAGAATGGTTTGGGTTGCAAGGGGCCTTATGGCCCATCCAGTTACAAGCCCCCTGCCATGGGCAGAGACACCTTCCACTAGAGCAGGTTGCTCCAAACCCCATCCAACCTGGCCTTGGACACTTCCAGGGACTCCTGATACGAGAGTGACTTTGGTGCAAAATTGATTTGAAAGAGAAATCAGAGGTAGGAAGCTATATCCATCTCAGTGGGATCCCTCAGCTCCAGCATACTCCCTGGATGGCTGTCACTTAAACCCAGGACAGATCTGGCCCAAGCTGTTCAAGTCAGTGCTGCAACCCACCCAAGGGGTCCACATGGGTGTACTGATGTGTTATAAAAGGCCCAGCACTGAGATAGACCAGAGGTTAATAACTTAAATCTGTAAATGCTTAAAAAAATGTCAGACTGACAGAACTGGCAAGGAAGCACTGAGCTCTGATAATTTGTACTGCTTTTAACACCCTCAATCCGTGTGCTCCACTGCATTACGTACTCTGTGCATGCTGGCACATGGCACGAGCTATGCAGCTGCAACATGGCTCTCATGATACAACACGATGGAAAAAACTCTCAGAGGGGCCAATGGCACCAAGCTAGAGCACCAGTAACCTCGGTGACACTGGTGACCTCATCAGCTCCAGTACAGGTATCTCTGTCTCCTGGCTCCCCTCTCTGGCACCCATCACTACCTGAGCTCCTCCTGTCATCTTCCTACCCCGCTCCAAAGCAATTTCAAAACTTTCTCAGCTAGACACGCTAAATCCAGGATGTAGATTTTCCAATTAGTCTCTGTTTAAACATCTGTTGGTAGACTGCATTTAACATTAGTTATTTGAGAAAAGAGCAATTTGATTAGGCTGTCTGAAACGGAGCCAAAGTCTGCAAAATAATAGCTCAATTAAATTTTGTTTTGCTTTCATTTGTCTTATACTTTCCTGAGTGTGATACAGTTGCATATAATCAAGTAAACTAATTCCTTTCAAAATGAGATATTTCGGTGCTTTTTCCATCTCCTCTTAAAGTTTATTTAATAATCTATTCCATCTTCTCCATGCTTCATCGAACTTCAGCCTGACACAAAGTACATTTCTTTCTCGTGCCTTCAGTCTACTTTAATTTTCCAGGCTTTCAGTGACTTGAGATTATGCGCCATTAATGTTATATCTTAAATAGACTAGCAATTTATAAAAGGCAGATTACACATATCAGGCAAATAAAAACATTTCAGCAACACAACAGCCCCTTCTTTGCAGACACTACAAAATATTTTGCCAACCTGATGACATAGCTGTAAAACTGTCAAGCTCCAAAGCCACATCCAAGGTGCATTTCCAATTGTTTCCCTGGGTTTACTTTCTACTTATTCTGTTATGTTGCACTTGTTGCCCTGAAACTTCAATATTAGCTCTCGAGATTTAAACACATGAGGCAAACAGCTGCTCTCCTCCACTCCAGCAAGCCAGATCAAAATGCCTTCTCTCTTTCTCTCCTGCCTTTTTTTCTCCTCTGTTAAAAAAAAAAAATTGCTGTAAATCAAGTATTTCTGGCAAAGTTGATGGTTTCAGGGCAGAATTCTGCTCTGTGCTCATCATTGCAGACTCCTCCAGTGCAAACTCCTCTCGGTCAGTGTGTGAGGAACACCAGCACTTCCCCATTCTGACTAAAAAAACTTTGCCTTGAGGATTAAAAAAAATAAATAAAAAAGTCACAGCAACTTAGCTGCTATGTAGATGAGCCTACGATTTAAATTAAAACATTAAACATTTAAACATTAACTTCTTTCACACTTCTGCTAAAAAAAAAAAAAAAAGCAGCAGCATGTATTCTTTGAGAAAATTCTTGTATCGGAGATTTTTTTGATACACAGTACTTTTCCTTTAGTGTTTTTTTAACATATTTGTTGCAAAGTGTGAACACAAAGGGACAAGCTGAAATAGGTATCTGGCAGGCTCTTCCCAGCGCGTGCTGCCGAAAGCCACAAGTACTACTGCAGTTGTGACAAACCTGTTATTTTGCTGCAGGAACGCGAGCGACTCCTCCAGCGCTGCCTGCCCTGCCACTGGCAGCTCTTTAAAATATTCCTGCAACAAAATAACCTTCAAAACCCAGAGGCATCTCAAGTCCGTGGAAGTTCAAAATGGGATATGTCCTATTTAAAATGTAGAGAGCTACTAAATATGACAACCATTTGATGTATGAAAATTATTCACAACCAAAAACAGACAGTCTGGAAATAGCTGGGATGACTTCATTTAGACAGAATTACCCAAATCTGTTTCTAATATACACAGTACACATAATAAATTTTTACAATATGACAAGGAAAACAAACTTAATAAAAGTTCCTGATCTTTTGTTACACAAGCAAGCTACAGCCATGCTATGTTTATAATATTTTGCCCATGATATCACAGCTCAGTAACAAAAGCTAAGCATCACACAAAACAGTTTCTAGGTATGACTTCACCTCGCCGTGCCAGCACTGTGCCCATCAGTACCACCTTTCCCAACCCGCAGCCTGTGCTTGCTGGGTTGTTTTTGACTAAGAGTTTCCCTTTCTCTCTTTCTCCCAGGCTCCCCCTGCCTTGGGAAGCTGTGGATCTCTGTGACGGGAGTTTGTTTTTTTCCAACTACACCAGGACTCATCTGAACGGTAAGAGATTTTTAGCCTGTTTCCTTCACTCCTGGTTATTTGACAAGTGCTTGAAAACCCTGTTATAAACAATCTCTGTAGGAAAACAGATGATGTCTTACGATCACAGAAGGTAATTTTTTCAAGAACCCAACTTTTTGAGCATTTCCCAGATGCACCGCGTCAATCTTCCTGCGTTTGACTATCTCAGCTGGTTTTCCAGCCCGGGCACTGCGCCAGGCGGGCCGGACTGCCCCTCATTGTCACTTCTGTTCGATGGCACTTGCACCCACTGCTGTTATTCCAGGCTTCAGGAAATTTTCTAACCACTGGACAGGCTCCAGCACTGCGCACTAATAAGTTGCAGATTGCAGCACTCTAAGTGTGTGTGTGTGTGTGTATGTGTGCATGCGTGTGTCAGATCGGGGCCACACTTTGTAGGAGGGGGGGAAAAAAACAGTAGTTCAAAAATGCTGCCTACTCAAATTGACAGAAAAGTGACCCCTGCACTTCATCAGAAATTCCTGCAGACTGACAAAATAAAGGAGTTTGCTTTTATCACACACAGTAAGACTCATATGGAAAAATGGAAACACTACATCACTCGACCTTAGGTTGCCCCCTTTTCAACCGCAGATGAATATTATGTATAAAAATTGTAAATCAATTTGAGATGTATTAAAGGAGATTCTCTTTTTCTGTATTAAAGGTAATACCTTTTAATCTCAAGATTTATTTTGTAATGTCAAGTAAATGAGAAAGACTTAATTTCCGTAACTGAATTTTGTTACTCTTAAGTCTCTTTAGCATCTCTGCATGGTGTTCACAGAATTTCCTACCCTTTGCTTTGCATCAGGAAATAATGAGCAAGCGGCACTTACCCAACACTGAGTCACAAATATTTGCCTACATTAACAGAGCATTAAAAGCCATTTTAAACAACTTAAGGAAATTGTGCTAGCCTTTGAACTGTGATTCACTACTAAGAGAAATTAGGAAACTTTTCCTCTTCTAAAGGCAAAAATCAGCTGCCTCAGTAACCTCCTTTTAATATCATTAGGTCCAAGAGCAGATTTTCCTCTTACAGATCCTCACACAATAGATTTCTTTGCTTAATGAAACTACTTCTGAAATTTTCCTACACTCGGTGTTGGGTACTTTGAAATTTCAATCCTTTCACATCCTTGAACTCTCATCAACATTTTTTTCCAGACTGTGTCAATAAAATTGATTACTTGCAGTTCTGAACTCTGTTCTGCACATGGAAATAAAACTATTTGTTTTAGAGTATTTTCTGAAAAAAGCAGAAGAACTTGGCAATCATATCTCCAAGATCAAAAAATAAAAAAGAAGAAGGAGGGACAATCCAACCAAGCGAGCCTTGCCCATGAAAAAGCAAAACAAAAAGAAACCTCTCCAGCAAACAAAAGAGAAGCGAGGTCCTGATTTCCCGATTTTTATCACAGCAGCAACGCAGGCTCAGTCCCTGACATCCCCACATCACCAGGCTGGCTGCTGTCCTCCCGATTGATATATGTCCCTGCCGGATGTGAACGATCTTTTCGGATCATTAATGTGTTCATTAATTTGTTATCAATTGTGGCTCGCTGTACTTACAGTGCCGGGTGCCCCGCGTTTGGACCCCTGGCTCCCTGGTTTTTGAGATGCCTCATACCCACAACCGAGCTGTTGCTTTTACAAGTTTAATCTCGGTATTAAGGAGCTGATTGTGGAACCATGTCGCTATAACATCTTCAACCCAGCTGTACATCATATAAACCGCTATAGGAGGGGGCAGGCTCCCATCATTCCTGGCAGCAGCACATACCTTTAACTCCCTAATCTGTAATACTACAAAATACTGCTCTCATTTCTTCCCAAGCACAAGTGGACTACCAGCAAGGGTCCAACAGTGTTATTCCTAATTACCTTTTTTTCACTCTTGATCCTGTGGCGCTCATAATTAGTTACCTGGGGCTGCAATCCAATTTGAAGTGATGACAAGAAAGTGATCCATGAAAAAGTAATAAGTTAAATCCAATTTCAGCCTTCCTCTAATTAAATGCACATGGAACTAATGACTCAAACCCTACCATTTCAGTGATAATGGTAATTAGCGAGGTGGGAGTCACTCTCTTTTTTCAACACTGTAGGTGTAAACCACAAGGTAAAATGGCAGGAGCACTCTTAATTACATGTGTCATTTTGTCAGCAATTTACACATTTCTGACCAGTCAGGAAGGTTTCATTTGTTTTCCCCTTCCCCGAGGTAAGGGGAAAGGCACGTTCAGGCTCTGGCACTGCCCTCCTCAAACCCCTGCTCCCAACCTGTGCAGAAATCACAGTTTTTACAAACCTGTTCTGTAAATGCTTAATGTCAAAGCAGAAAACCTGCAAGGAAATGATATTCGGGGAGCTCTAACAAGATATAGGGCTGAAAACGAGGGATGCTGGCTTCTAGTTCGCCCCTTAGGACTGACTTCTTTCCAATACTCAGATACCAAACTCCCAAATATCCCAGCAGAGCTGGACACCTCAACACCACCGAGGGCCTGCAGCTCTCCAGCCTTGGGCAAGTCACTTAATATCTCTCTGTCAGGGTTTACATGGCTATAAAATGAGAATAATCATGTTTGCTGACAGCACCTCACACTCTCAGCTCTCCCAATATACTGGTATTTTCCTAGAAGCTTCACTTTTTTGAATCATGATATTACAGGATAATCACAGGCTTCTTTTAAGAATAAACATATTTGTCACCTTTCTGCTCATTCTAAAAAGCTGGAAAAATGGAATAGTAAATGGTTTAAATATAAAAAGGCAGCAAAAAAGGCCTATAGGTGTCATGAAAAAAAAACCTTAGTACCAAAATTTTCAAGCTGATCATGTAATTTTGAGGATCTGACTCAGATTTTGTTCTCTTTGTGGGGTGGATGATGTCTGCATTTCACAGACACATTCCAAGAACTTACTAACACTTATAATTGGGCTTAGGGGTGGGAAAAAAAACCAAAAACGAAGGGGTTCTTTGGGAGAAACCAATAAAACTCAACTTCGCTTAATTTCCAAAGTCAAAAACAGATAGTGAAAGATTCAAGTGAAATTTTCACAGGCACACTTCAAACCCTGCAGAAGCAAAATCTTGACCCAAGATGGGTTGGTGCCAAACTGAGGCAAAATTCTGATCAATTCCTGTACTGAAAAGTGAAGCAGAGAGATACTCATACAAATAGAATAAATACATTTGCAAATTTACTTATTCTGCCAAATTATCTGCTGAGGCAATTTCTCTACCAGTTGTTAAATTTACCACGATGTAAAAAAGGTTCCCTGGGTGTAAAACTTGAGACAACCTAACTGAGACTTGTGTGTTCCAAGTGAAACGGAGCATACCCTGCCCTTCACCTCTCAGTGTTCATTACGTTGTCAAACTAACGATTTCTAATTAAAAAAAAACCCAAAACAATAATAATTGCCCCCAACAGCAAGCTACAGTTATTTTTTCCTCTCACCCTCTTCTATTTCTCAAGATACTGGAAAGATATATTAAGATAATATAGCATGCAAATTGAATTCTACAAAAGCCCAGCCAAAAGGCTGCTTTAAAAAGCAGCGGTATGCAAAGGCGAGGACAGCTCTGTCCTCTCAGCCTCCCCCAGTCTCACCCTGAGAATTTAAACCAAGCCCAAATTCTTTTCTTGGCCGTGACTTAAAGGAAAGATTTATTTTTTTGTTTTGCCAAGCAAAAACAAAAGTTTCCATCCCAGTAATTACATTATTTCTTCTCTCCAAACACATGCAGGTTAATGATCACACAAGAAATCTCATTTAATCACATTAAAAGAAGTCAAGTGATGGGTTTCAATTGCGAGATACTGATTTGGACATCCTAAATTTGTTTTCAGTCCAGTATCCAACTTCCAGCTCAATGCAATACACAACATTTACGTCTTTAAAAAAAATTGTATTTTTAGTATTGCCAAAACACACATGCACTTTTACTTTCTTGGGAGAAAAATGTGTCTCTTGATTTGTTTCCAATCTGTGTGCTCTTGCCAGCAACTAAAATGCTTGAAGAACCAAAATGAATAATCGGTAAGAGCATCGGCAATTAAAGCTGCAAATTTTAATCAATACATCTATTAATACAGATATATTTATCTTGGCCAGGAAAAATGTGCACATTTTCAAAATCCTAAGCATACCTGGTCTCTTAAATTATTTGTTTCACAGACTCAAGGAAATCCAATGTCTATGGCAAATATATTATCAAACAGCCTTTAGTCTTTTTTTCACTTCCAGTAATTTTTGTGGGACTGATATTTTTTATGTTCTTTCCCCAACTGCTGGTTATCAAATCCATTTCTTAACTTTCAATTTTCTTTTGTTTGTGTCATCAGGCTGCAAAATCGGAGGTCACTGCCAAATCTAAGCCACGGCAGTGTATGATAGGCTCAAAATGTGAGTCATCATGTATTTGGAGATTTGGGGTTTTTCAGCTATCAGCAGAGCACATCTCCAGTCCTGCCTCCAAGTTCTGACACACACTGTATCTCATGATTTGCTAAAAGCAGATCTTGAGGTAGAGTTGCCAAGATCAAGAGACCCCCCCAAGAGCATTGCAGGAGCCCAGTGTCATTTGAACACTACTGAAGACACCAGTGTGGCCACAGGATGCTGGGATATATTTAAGTACCTTGGCTATTTAATCAGGGTATAAAGAAGGAACAGAGGAAATTATCCATGAGGTGGTTACAGATTAGCTACACAGTATTAATCTTCTGCTTCTGTTTGTGGTGGGGGGGGTTTAGAGGGTGCATTTCCAGCCTCAGTACTGGCCTCCCCTCCTGGGGCAGGCAGGGCTGTGGAACATTTTAGTGGGGGAAGCAGCAGCCCAGGCAGACAGCATCCCTCCCTGTTCCATGCAAAGCTCCCCAGCACTCGTGCTGGGCACTGCTCACCAGTGCCCTCGCCAAGCACAGCAGGGATGAGCGACGCCTATGGTGTTCTTGTTATACATGAAGCCTGTTTGTCACAAAAAAACCCAGGTGACTGCTAATAACTGCTGTGGCTATTGAATGAGACATCTATCTTTGGAAGTGAAGCCCAAAGATAACTTGTTCATTATTTAAACAAACTTATGAAAAACGGGCACATTTCCCCCACCCTCGACATTTTTACTACATACTGTCAGCAATAGGTGTCACTTCATCAGCATGGCCCCATCTGACTTCAGGGGGTGTGGGTGCTTGTGTGGGTGCAGTTTTACTCAAAAATTCTACCCCCAGCAGCACCATTTCCTTTCAGCAACAGATTTTCATTACAGGGATGCACTTGGGGGTGTTACATCCAAGAGGACTTCCAGTATGTTTCAGACCGCAGAAGCACCAGGAGTGAGAAGGGGAAAAAAAAAAAAAAAAGACTGGGCAGTCATTTGAATCAGTGAGTGACAGGCTGGGCCAGCTCTCTGTATACATTAATAAATTAGAATTTTAATTGTGTCTCTGACTGCAGGAGCTGCTCCAGTACTTTAATATGTACCAACAATTGGCTATGTTATGGAATCCACGATGTGGCCTTCACTGTTGACCTCTGCAACACAATTCCCAGTCTGACTACGGAAACTGTTTGGTTTGATCCTTTCAACTTATTTGAATCCTGACAAATAAGCTCACAGCTGAAAGGTCAACACAGTCATATTTCATCCTCTGGAGCTATTCTTAAGACATCTGCACAACAAAGCACTTCTTTTAGTACCTGACACTGGACCTAGCCAGCACAATCTCTCATTAAAAATGTCCCCAGTGGAAGAGTCTATTAAAAGGCATATGGATCAGCTATGGATTTACCAAATAAAATATTTTTGAAAGCATTAATGTAACGCTTTGGATTATGGCTCTCGACGCTGCCAATAAAACGTATATTTGCCCAATGACAAAATGCTTCATACTTTCCAAAAGAATAATAGCCCGGCTATAAAGCACGAGGTGTTGTCCAGCAGCTGGAGCACAGGGGTGGGAGCCAGGAACTCATGAATCTTAATCCTACCTCTAAACCCAATTCCCTCTGTGATCCTAAGTGAGTTGCTTAACCCGCATCCCTCAGTTTCCCAGTCCAGAACTGGGATAATGCTACTTACTTATCAGACTTTCCTTCTGGGGATGTTTTGGAGATTAGTATTTGCAAAATGCTTTGAAGATGAAATCACTACACCAAAGCTCGACGTTGTCCACACTGGGCCAAGGGCTGCAGCTAACAGCTATTCTTCACTCAGGCAAAACTCCCCTTCAAGTCCCCATCAGCTTTATTTGGGTAAGAACCACAGAATTGGGCCCTCTCACTTTACTGTCAAGGCCTAAAAAGCGATGCTGGCTTTACCTTCCATATTCTACTACATATTTAAAGACCCTAGCATCCATATTTTTGTAGGAAAATAATCTGAAGCACATATAAAAGGCAAAAGAAGCAGCAATGCTGTCAGGGAGCTCATGGTGATAGTATATCAAACTAAAAAAAAAAAAAAAAAGTAGAAAGAGCAAAACAGACATGAGTTTGACAACGTGCTATGACAACAAGAGGAGAAAAAAAAAATCCGGAAAGAATTTGGGGCTACAGAGGCTGAAGCATCAGATACAGAAGAGTGAGATACAATAAATGTCCCAGCTACAGGGCTTTGTGCAACTGCAGCTGAACTGCTGCTTCAGGACCTTATTATCAAAAATCCACTGACATGCTGCAATTGCAGAGAGCAGTAATAAAAGCAATAACCAGCTGCACACCAGCAAAGTGGTCAAGGGTCTGGAAGTGCCAGTTTACGAAATACATAAGGAACTAGATACATATAATTTGCCAAAACTGGCAAGTATATGTTAGTATCTCAGATGTTTGAGGAGTGTGAACACGAGGCAAGGCAAGGGACTGACTCAGTATTTATACAAGCAGTATTACTTGGAGCAAGAGGATGGAATGAAAGTGGAAAGTTCCTGAGCGTGTTCTTTGTTATGGAAAACTATCTGAAGGAAAATAATAGCAGTCCCACCATCACTTGGGATTTCTAATACTAGAATAGCAAAAAAAAAAAAAAAAAAAAAAAAAAAAAAAAGGAAACTGTGATACATGACCTAATAGGTCTTTCTTGTCTTTAACTCCCTGTGATTTATCCCATAAGACTAGCAGAATGTACTCCAAAGCCCCATATGTGTGCATACATCTTCTGTTTGGGAATGCTGTATTGGTTTTAGCTCTCTGAATTCATAACAGCACAAAGCCCTCTAATATTTAGATTTTATTTCTGAAGATGTCCATAAATCAGCAGACAATAAAAGGGGAAAAAACACACCGATGATATGATATCCTAGTATTTCCCAATATCCTTGACACAGCAAATCAACGGTTTGAGTGAACACAGACTACAAATGGAACAGCAATCAAACAGAAATGTTAATGCAAATCTCCTATGCACACTGACACAGTAACAAAAGCTATTCCATTTTGTCATGATCCAACCCTACCAGACGCTAATAAAAGTACACGCTCACGATTTGTAAATACGCCGTAGGTGGGACTTTCAAGAGCACCCAGCATCAATTCTGCTGCCACTTACACCAGCCACAGCCACTCTGTGGACACAGGGAGGAAGCTCCTGAAGCTCCCATCCCAGTATTTGCATGAAAGACGCATTTATACAGCTTTCACAAGCCCCAGACCCTCACAGAGGCTCTCAGGCTCCCCTTACCTGAAGGGCTGGCTGTTTGTCATTCCTCTTGGGAGACTTTAATCCACTAACTTGTTGCTGCTGCTGCTGCTGTTGCTGCTGCTGCTGCTGTTGCAGGAGAAGCTGTCGTGCCACCTGGAGAGCCTGTAGGGAGAAAGAGGTTGGAGAATTGAGTTCACAGCCAAGAGGCCATGGGGAGCTAAACAAACAGCATAGGGGGAAGGCAATCCCTGGTCAGGGGGTACTGCTCCACTCCTGATGCACCTCCACTGAGGAAAGCAGTGGTTTTTCCACAAAAATAACACCTCGCATGCAATGGGGTGATATCCTACCACTGATTTCCCATTTTGACTAAGCAGAAACCCAGCAGCAGCTGATGCTCGCCTCCTGGGTGGGAGCCTCAAGTAACTGCAGGAATCCTGCTGGTGAGCTCCATGGAGATGTTTTTGCCCTCCTGGAGCAGCTCACAGGCCTCCTCACTAATGAGCAGCCTCCTGTTCTTTCAGCTTTCAGATGCCTCCTCTCCAGCAGATCAGGTTGGGTTTACAGAAGAGGGCAGTCGTATATCACTGTCTGCTCCCCTGAGCACCAGAGAACATCAGGGAAGCTTCTGGAAGGCCATGGTGAGAGAAAGTGGAGAAGCAGCAGCAGGCAGAACTGTGCTGGAGGCTGAAAAAGCTGCAAGGAGTTGGAGAGAATGCAAAGAAAAGCAGGGACAGCATTTCACCTCACCAAAATCCAGGACCTGGACTTTGATAATCCTTGTGATTCCCTTTCCAGCTCAGGATATTCCATGATCCTGTGAAAATCACTGTCAGCTCATGATGGACCAGCTGTGGGGACTCACTGGGAGGGGGCACAGCAGCAAAGGGACAGTGTGACAGCAGAGGGGCAAGGGACATGACCCTGAAAAGCACGAGCAGGCAGGATGTGGGGGAATTATTGCAAAACGTCAAGCAAAGTGAAGAAGAGTCCCTCAAAACTGGAGCCTTTCTCCATCAGGTGGGGAAAAGAAAGCAAGAGGAGATAAGAGACGGGAAAGACGAGGAGCAAGTCCCTGCCCTGGCTCCCTCCTGGCTCCCCAGGCAGGGGACAGCAAGGATGCTCCCTGCAAGACAGACTGAGGCACAGCTGAGGCTCTGCTGGCGAGACCCCAGCCTGCTGCTCCCGGAGGATTCACCAGCACCGGACCCGGGCCTCCTTGGTCTCCTTGGAGACGTTCAGTACATGTGTAGGTGGAAAAGTGGGAAGGCTGAAGACTTCATTAATGTAAAACAAGAAAAATAGTCCCTTTGCAAGATGCCTACATGGAAGGAGGGAAAAAGCCTTCCCCACTCCTACTGTGTATGTTCTCTGAGTGATTTAATTAATACCTATTTAATTAAGAAGTCAGATATGCTTCAGGTTTCACTTGCTCCTTCAAGTTGCAGAGTATTTAATCTCAGGGCAGAACTGCTGGGAAAGGTTTGATATCAAGGTCTGCAAACTCGAATTCAACCCCCCCAGCCCAGTAAAACCTTGCTATTTTATGGCCTAGACCCATCCTTTTACTTTTGGAGAGATGCTGGTCAGCTCAGTGGACTGGAGAACCACCACTGCTGACCAGGGCAAGTGGGCAGGAGAGACCTTATAATGCTTTGGCAACAAGCCCTCCTTTCCAATTTAATAACAAGTCTCCACTGGATCAGAAAAACTCTCCAAGGGTGGATGCAATTTCCAGCAGAGCTTGGCACGGTGCAGGTAAAATTAGATTTTGCATTTCGAGTTGGTTGAAACTTAGTGCACCCATAACGTTTCTGAATTGGTCCATGTCCCTGCAATGGGTGCAGGGAGCTGCTGGGCATGGATCTGGGCTTAGACAAACACAGCCACCACCCCACAATGGTGCATCATCAAGAACCAGGAAACCCTACAGCCTGCCAAAGAATTCAATGCAACAAAAGAAACCTTTATGCAGAAAGCGCTAAGGATGGTTAAAAAATACCTTATTTTTATTGAATTAAGTTATTTAGCTGTTAAAGCATCTTCAAGGGTGGGCAGAGGCAGCAGAAATAAAACCTCAAGACTTAAGGGGATGGGCAACAAATACTCACTTATTTAACAGGGGTGTTGTATGGCTTATTTAATTAATGAATACTTGTAAAGCACTCTGAGTTGCTCAGACAAGAAGCTCTATACAGTACAAGCGCAACATATTATTATATATTATTAAGACTGGCTCTGCAGAAGAATAATTCCAGGTAAATGTGCAATCAAATGATCATTTTAGTTCCCAGTAATTAGATTCAATAGGCCAAAAAAAACACAGAAGCCTTTCTTTAATCATACACTAAACAATCAGAACATCCCTAACCTTTCAAGCTACAGCCTTTTTGAATAAAACATCATCAACTTATAGATATTATTCCAAAAAGAACCAGTCACCATATGTGTTGTCTCTTTGAAATACAGTTGCTATAGCAGACCCTGCATGCATTTCATGTGATATGATCATATTCTATCCGTTCTGGCAGCTGAGAGGTTGCACAATTAAACTGGCTGCCAGAAATTTTTGAAGATTCCCAGAACAAGAAGCCATGCAAGAAATGCCTGCTCTCTACTCAAGCTGGCCACAAAGCTCCATACAGCTTGGTGGGGTGGCCACTGCCACCATAAACCCTTCCTATGACTGACCCCACACCAACGAGGGTCTCTGGCTGTGGGGACAGGCTGGCACTGGCACAGCTCTGCTGGATAAAGCCAGAGCTCTGTCTCTGCTCCAGTCCAGCTGCACAGCACCCACATCCCTCACACCCACTACTGTGAGGGTCTCCATTCAAGGTGACATCTACACCATCACATTCCATGTCTAATTGTCACTTGTGCTGGCACAAACCTGGTGGGACCAGAGATACTAAGAGGGAAAGACCAGCATAGGGGGTGGAGCAAGGCAGGAAGGAAAGAATTAGAAAGAATAGAAGTGGGCTAGAGGGAGTAACAGAGATGCAAGCAGCCAGGATGGACAGGAACATCAACGGGAAAAACAAGGTTGATGCAAGTGAGATGGCAACATGCTGACATTCCAGGGATTGCAGCTTGAAATGGCAATTCCCATTTCTCCTCTCAAGATTTCACTTTTTCACTTACAAATAACTGACAAAAATAAAAGCTGAGCATCAGCTGAGCTCGGGTTTAAGATGTGGAAGGTTGTTTATAGCTCAGATATGGTTCTTACTGAGCATCTGCATCAAGGAGCCACCATGTCCTTTGGTGGTATAGTGAACCCAGGGATTCCACATCCCTCTGCCTTTCTACTTCTCCTTGTCAGCCTTTCCTCCCTCCTACCCCAGACCAAGTCCTGTCCTTACCACTTCCAAGCCTCATCTATACTCCTCACACATGACAGGACACGTACAAGAAAGACGGATGGCTTGGGACACACTGACCCTCCTTCCTCTCACACACAAAACACTTCAAGCCCATTCAGAGTTTGCCTTCATGGAATTACTTCGCTGATGTCAGTTCAAGCAGGGTGGACACCTGCACAATCCAAGCCAAGCAGCATCACACCTCTACCCCCCTCCCCTGGTTCCAGGCAGTGCCGCTCCCGCACGGAGCTCATCCCTGGATGTGGGCGTGGGAGCCCTGCTGAGGCTGCCGGTGCTGCACAGTGCACAGCCAAGGATAGACAGGGAAATTAATTTGAGTGAAGTCAGTCCCACAACCTTCATCAGCACGGAGATTCGCAAGCAGGCCTGTACATTAATAAAGCTTCCTGTGGGAGTAGATGTTGCCTTTGATTTGCATGTGAATTCAATGCTAGTGAGAAGTGCCAGACTGTCAGACATGGAGACCAAAGTCTCTTATCTTTCCAAAAGCTTCTGTAGCAGTTTCCCCACATTTCCTTAATCATCTGCCTTGTCCTCAACTTACTGAACAGGCAGTAGAGAGTAAAGCTGGATTCGGTTCAACTCCCGCTGCTGCCAAGTCCTGAAACAAGGGTGCCAGGACTGTTTACTGCTAGCCAACAGCTCTGCTAACGTGGCCCTCTCCTCACAAGCAGGTGCTCTGACATCTCCAAGCTCTTTTCACACATTCCTCCCCACTGTCGTTGTTACATCCTAAATCTCCAACACGTGCTTGCAAGTGAACAATTGTCGGGGCCATGAAAAACCAGCTCGTGTTTGTGTGTCCAGACAACAGTGTGGATGGGCAGGTGGAGATGCCAAGAGCCCCCAAAACCACAGAGGTGTTTCCAATATCTGGCTCTGTATTTACCAGCAGCCACGTTATCTGCACTGCTCAAAGAGCCTGCAAGCCTGGACAAAGCTCCTTGGGACACCCAGAGACCCAGACACCAATCCTGGCCTCCAGCAGTGAATCACAAAGCAGCAGCAACCATCCTCCCCTCTGCACCAAAACACAATCCATAGTGGGGAAATACTCCTCTTTTTTACTGGAAAAAAAAAGAGAAAGGAAAGCATCCCCCAGAAACTGACTCTTCCATGGGTTTTGGTCACTATAAACATGAATTTGGAAAGACATCAGGAAAAGGCTGCCTACCAACCAAGTCATCCTATGCCTAAATGCAAGACACAGTAAATGAATTCCCAAGGTGTTTTCTTATCCATTAGGAAATCACCCAGATATAAGAAGATTTTCTGGTGTAAAACAGAGACCAGTAAAAAGGCAACTGAAATATGGCACTTGAGAGACATTGCACAAACTTGGAATGGTATTTGAGAGTCAACACTGAGTGACATCTAACCCAGGAAAAATGTTAACAGTACATTAACTGTGAGATGAATCAAGCCTGTTTCATTCACAGCGTAAGTGGGAAGTCCCACTGAAAAGCCCTCTCCCTGTGCTTAGGGAAGTGGCAACCATTTATTATTTCCCAACCACTTAAGCACCAGGAGGGGAAAAAAAAAGTACAAATTTGAGATGACCAAGACAATTTTATTGCAAGACAGACAGAACGTGACTTGTTTGCCCAGCTGTTGTTTGCCCAGAACACTGGGCACTGTTATCACCCCAGTTACTGTTGTAATTCGACATTTCCATGCAAGCACCTTGACCTTTCAGTTTCATCATCCTCTTTGGGCAAGCTCTGATGAAGGGTAAAAAATTCAGCCCTGCCTCTCACTTCATGTGGCCAGAAACTCCTGATTCGCAAAGGGGGCTGGGGAAGGGAAATACACTGGAAAAAAAGGGTAGAACTTTAAAAATAGAAATGCTGCTTAAATGCCATATACTTGCTTACAGTGTCAGTACATAAGGAAAACAGTAACAGGATCCAGTCTCATGGAGCCTCTTGCTAACTTGTTCCACCGCTGCAGCCAGTACAAGGCAGCAACTCTCCAACTTTTTTCCATCATCCTATTCCTACTGAAGGAAAAGGGCTCCAGCTCCTCCCTTCCCATCTGCTCCAACCAGTATTAATATCAATCAGTTATTAATGAAATATGATGACCTAAGGCTATAATAGGCCTGGCTCTAACGCCAGGGGAAGCTTGTTTCTGAACCTGAGGTTTATCAAACATGGAAAAATCCATCCAGGGAACTTGAGGATGTATGAAAAGGTATGTACACTGGAGGGTGGGGACATGAGCAGCAGCCATAAGGATGCAAAAGAAAGGGGTGTCCTGTCCCAATTCCCAGGACACTTGGGCAATAATGAATGGGCTGCCTCCAAAATATCTGCATAAACATGCACCCAGCAGTTGCAAGGAGGGCACAAAAAAAATCCCATGTGTTTTTACAGATTCCTAAGTATTCTGGGTCTTTCCAAGTGGACAAAGCTGCTCATCAGGAAAGCAACTGGAGAAAGGAGGAAGGAAGAATTCCCTGAAATCAGAGGTGGTCCTGCAGCCATCTGAAGTGTCCAAGCAATAAAACTGGAAAGTTGGTTGCCAGTCAACATCATATTCTGTCCATAATTTCAGTTATGGTCATTAAACACCAAAACAGAACAAAACAAGCAGAGAGAGATGAGAAAGGAGAAGCTTTAAGGGCAAAATCTGCCCTTGGAGCAAATATAACACGACACTGGTCCCAGATCTTGTGTGTTGACCTCTGATAGCCATACCCTTGCAAACTATCACTGCTGCTCAACTTCCCCACTGAGGTTTGGGCAAAGCACAGCTTTGCAGCAGCAGACATGCAGTTCTCTCAGCATCTATTTCTCCCCAAATTTCAGGCCCTGAGGCATTGCCCCGTCAGCAGCTCCAGGAGCCTCTCTCAGCAGAGCATGGCCCACCTCCCAAAAGGGCTTCTTGCTTCCCTTCAGTCTCAAAAGGCAAGTACCTTTGTTTCTCCTGGGTGGGACGAGGGGGAATTTAGACTCAGCCAGCAATCTCTCTTCTTTCTCAGCTCCCATCTGTCCTCACACCCCGCTCCACTCCACAGCTGCTCCCAGCAGAGCGGCAAGATGCAGCTCTCAAGCTCGGAAGCCCGGATGCACCCGAGCTTCAGAGATGCTTCATGTCTCTCCCACTCCTGCCTCCTCTACCTCCTCTCCTGCGACACTCTCTTCTCCTGGAGCAGCAGATGTAGAGGAGCGGTGGTAGGAGGCAGACACATTGGAGGGGAGCCCTGCTGCAGCTCTCCTCCGGCAGGCTCAGGAGCCGCACAACGTGTGGAAACCAGCGAGGAGCGGAGCAGTATGCAAAAGGAAAAAAAAATAAAAAAATAGTGCAAAGCGACAGCAGTGGGTAGTGCTGTTCCTCTGGGAGGAACAGAACAGGGGGAGGTGAGATGAACCAACTAGAGAATAGGAAAGGAACCAAAATGAAGAGGAGGAATAAAATGTAGAAGATGCAAAAAAGAGAAGCAGATGTTCTTGCAGCACTTATTCCCTCTGACATTCGTGCCCAGCTCTTCCATCTTCCTCCAGAACTGGGAAATGAGCTGCTTCTTTCCCCATTGCCACCAGCCTGACCCTGTGCCACACACGGAATGACACGGCCAAGAGCCCCAACATTGCTCTTGGCACTGTAGCAGGGAAGTTTGAGGATACCTACAGGCAGGACATGCGGCTCTGCTATGAGACACAACCAGGATGGCAACATAACCTGGTGAAGCATTCCTGCTGTCCAGCCTTCTCAACCACCTTGGATTCAAACAATCCCCAACCACATCTCATAATCAATTTCCTTGTCTCATTAAATAATCCTCCTCCACCCACCCTGTTCCCAGCTCCCTTGGTGCAGCAGAGGGATGCCCTGAGCCTGGGGAGATGCTGCTGGCTGTCTATACCCACTGCCTCACTTGGCTGCAGCAAATCTGCAAGGCTGGCTCCATCTAAGGGCTACCAGCCAGCTCGTCACGGAGGGGAGCTTCAACAGCAATCCTTCACCAAATAAAATGGCCAGCTGGCCATGAAGACCACAGCAGACTGGTCTGGACAAGTGAATAATAGGTGATTCTTATGCTGGAAAAAGGGAAGGGACCTGAGGTCCACATGTACAAACACCCTGTCCCTGATATGACAGGGGCACACTTGGAGCAAGGGAGCTGGCAATGTGCCTCGTGCTGAAGCATCTCCTAGAATAGTTCAGTCATAAGGAAAGAAGATGAGTCTTTATTTTTCTTCCACAAGGCTTAGTTTCTTTCCTCTGGAATAGATCCTGGCTACCAGTTGAGGAGATTCCCTCCAGAAAAAGGCACTGGAAACAGAAACCCTTTCTTCCAAACCCACAGGGTGGAGCTGCCTGTGTCCCAGCTCTGCTGCACTTCGTCCTTGTGGCCACTGAGGTTACTCCTGCCAGGGGCAGGATGAGTGGGCTCCATGCCCCTGCCCTGCCATCCCACAGCCCATCCCATGGCTGGCAAGGTCCCTGCATATGAGGACCCAGCACCACACAGGGGGAAAACAGAGCTTGCCTCCAAAAAAACCGATTTCCATTTTGTAATTTATTCATGAACTCCACCAATTTCAGGGAAAAGGTGGGTGAGGTATTTTATTCAATACTTGGAGACACTACAGGGATGAGAGGGGCAGGCAGCAAAGGAGAGCAGGGTGAGAGATCAGCCTCAGCCAATGCCAGGAACCTGCAAACCCTGAAGCAGCAACAACAGGGACAACGGCTACAAAAATACCTTTTTGAGGCATAAATGAAAATACACTGCAAAAACACCTTCTGTCCCTTCTTTTAAAGAGTCACAGTCAGGACTCATCAAAGCCACTTAAAAAGTATCTGGCAAAAAGTTCCCAAACATTAAAAACGGTTCTCTTTATTTTGGCATGCCAAGACTCACAGCATGTAGCAGTCTGTACCAGCAAGAAAGGAGGGATGGGCCAACACATCCTGGTAAAACGAGAAAGGATACAAATCTTGGCTCCCCGTTCAAACTGAACCAGAACTGAACTGTTCCTGAGCGATGAAAAAAAATCTTACGGGATTTCCAGCTCATTTCTGTAGGCTCGAGATCAGATTCTGAACTACTGTGTTTATGCAAAAAGTGAACCAGACCTTTGAATATTTGGAGGAGTATTCACTGCTGAGCCGCGTTTTTCTTGGATGTCAAAAGCACGGGAAGTTCTCATATTTTTTAACAGAGAAGAGAAGAGGGATAAGGTGGGGGGGAGAAGGAAGAGGGCCTTTTTGTTGCAACAACATAAATAGTATATTGCATACAGCTGCTTGCGCGCTTCCCTGTGTGGTCAACAAAACAGGGAACATATTTTAAGCTTGTTTTCCAAAACACTGCATGACAAACTTGTACTCAGAGGCCCATGAAATACAGCCCCTGACTGTGGACATCTCACCACGCTCCATCAGACACTCGCTGCTGCTGGGTGAATGAAGGAAGCAAAACATTGGTACAGACCAAAACATGGAAAACTAAAACTGCAAATCACATCTCTGCACTTCTATGGCACAACCTAATTTAGAACCTGTTGTAAAAACCTTAATTTTAACAGATTCTGGTAAAGCAAAAATAGGCAGGGTTCAGATGGAGGCGACAAAAATGATTAGAGGGCTCAGCAGATGCGAGGCAAGATTGATAAGGGTGGGAGTGTTTAGTTTAGCGAGAGATGAGTAAGAGGGGAGATGATAACAAGTACACAAATTGTGACTTGGCCTGAGAGGGTACATCTGGTGCTTTTGCCATTTCTCATAATGCAAGAGAAAGGGGACATTGAATAAAGTCAGGAAGCAACAGCCACCAAAAACAAATAAAGCAGATAAAACGATTTTTTTTTTTCCTTTCTTAATATACAACTCATAATTACTGTCTGGAACTTACTGTCACAAGATATCACCAGGGCCAAGAGCACGAGGAGGATGCAAAAAAAGGATTAGACACTTGCAGAGATAGTAATGAGAGCATTTACAGCTACCTTTGAAAAGATAAAAATAGAAATCAAGGTACAAATGTTTATGCTTGAGGGCACAAACCAACCTTTAATTGCTGGAGGCTGGGAGGACATTTTCCCCCATGGACAGGTCCTTCACAGGCTTCTGCCCAAGGACTTCAGCCAGGGATTGAGAGATCCCCTGTCCAACAGGATGCAACTGCTCCTGCTCCTCAGTCTTTCCAGGTACCTCAATCCTACATCTCTGATCCCAAAGCCCATTCCTCAGCCCATCCTGAGCCTCCTCAACCCTCAGGGCAAGGGGGGCCAGCCACATCCCCTAGCGCAGCCCCTGCCCATGTTACCTGGCCCCCGGCTGCTCACTTCCTCTTTCTTCTTTACATCACATTGAAGTTTCAGGTCCTTATTTTGCCAGCCCTTCCTCTCCCTGCTGTTTTGACTGCCATTTTTTAGTCCCTCAAATCTAAACCCCCAGCTCCAGCCCCTGCCATCCACTTGGGCTCTCCAGGGAGCGCTGACTCCCAGAACCAGGAGGTGAAGCATCCACCTCCTCCTGCCCAGACCCACCAGCGACGCACAGACTTGAGCACAACTTCAAGATGTCAGGCAAATTTTCCCTTTCTCGCTGTGAAGCCTTTCCTGAGAGGAAACCCACATCCCTGAGGAGGAGGAGGACCCTCCTGGTGATCCAGCACCTGCGGGGCAGCGGCAGTCAGGCGCTATCACGGACTGCGGAGCTCATCAACGCGCTGGAACTGACATGCGACTCGGGGAGACAAAGAGAGATTCTGAAAGCAAGTCAGTCTATTAAATTTATACCTACCTGCACAATGTGAAGCAAACCACATCTCGGTTTCCTTTCATGTGCATGACAGTCTTAACTTGTTTCTTTTAATCCCATAAAAGCAGCTAAAGCATGCAACATGCTTCCCGGAGATGAAGCAAACCTGTATTTTACTTCCTGACAGTGATTTAGTTTATAGGGTGTTGGTTTGGTTTTTGTTTTTTTTTTTTGATTTTTTTTTCAGGGAAGATAATGAGCATTGTCCAAAGCTGGTATTACAAAGGAAATACTACACGCTACAATGCTGGACACCTGGCATTTAAAAGAGAATCCCATAAATTGACACTGTCTGTAACGGACCAAACACAGCTGCAACCCCTCGTACTGCACAGACACCAGCACCGGAGGCTGGGAGATCCCAGCATCTCTCGCCAAGGTTTTCTTTGGAAATCAGCACCCTTTGAAAATTCAAGGCGTCTCTCATTTAGTCACTCACACCCCAAGCAGGACCGGGGAGATGACCAGGGCTGTATGACTACACAATAAATCCAGCAAATCCAAAGGGCTGGAGCAGTAATCCATGGAAACCTTCCAGGCAAGAGGGGAGTTTAAGTGCTTTTAATTCCCAGCTGCAAGCCCAACCAACTGCCAGAAGGCGGAGACCACCGAACACAAGGGGTTAATGGCCTTGCTAAAGAAAATGATACACATAATTTCCTTTTATCATAAAACAATACGTTTATTATTTTCTGTATATCTGTTAAAGGGCATGGCCTTCTGAGTGGAAAACAAAACACAGCTTGGTCACATGTTTATTTGCTTCAGCTACTCCCTTTCCCTTCTGATAAATAATCAAACATGCCATCCAGAAAAAACAAAACCAGTGAGCTGGGAAATTTGATGGTCATCAAATAGACTAAGATACCAAGAAAAGCAGCCCACTGTTCCCACAGAGAGTTTTCTGCCCCACACCTACACTAACATCTGAGTAAATAACTTCAGTCACTCTTTCCATTTTCCCCATGAAATTACTCCTACTGTTAAACAAATTGTCCTTAAGGCAGTTGCAAACACCATTTTTTTTCTGCAAAGTAGAACAACTTCTGAACATTAAAAAGCCAGACTAGCAATATATTTTCAAAATATGTTTGTTGTACTTGCGGTTTGGCTGAACACACAGCTTGATTTCTCTCTCTCTCGCTCTCTTTTCTAGGAAGATGGGGGTTTACAGTTTAAAATTTTAAAGTGTATTTGGATCTTGGAGAGGCAGGAAAAGCCTCAAGGAGGATGGGTTTTCTCCATAGGGCAGGCAGCATATTTTCCATTTTCTCTTATGTTTCACACTATACGAGCACTACGAATGCTTGCCAAAAAAAAAGTTACCTGCTATTTCGGCAGACTTTTGCGGGGGGAGAAACCACTGAGAAATATCAAGCAGTTTTTTAAGTCACTTGAACAGAGGGGGAAAAAATTCAGCATCCGTGTTGTGACATGGATTACCCAGAGGATCTACACTCTCTTCCAACAACCCCTGAAGACCATTCATACAACAATCATTAATACTGAAAAACTGCAGAGAAAATCCCTCACGTGAGAAGTTAACAACCATTACCCGGCGTGAGCACGCTTTCCCTTTCCTTTTGTAGTACCACAGGTCTAAACAATAGTCATATGAATGAGATAATAGCCATGCTTGTCTCAGCAGCCTGATTTTTATTAGCATGAAATTGGTACAAATATTAGCGAGGCTGGTTCGCATGCGGTGCCAGAGCCATGATGCAAACTATTTGCGGAAAACAAAAAAAGCCACTTGGTAGGTTTGCACCTCTTCTGCTGCCCAGAGCAGCAGCCACGTTTCCCTTTCTTGGGAGGATTTGTTGTTTAGGTATTTTTGGCAGTTGTGCAAGGAGAAGCTGCAGCACCCGGCGAGCAGCAGGGATGGTGGCACACGACTGCTCCTGTGCCAGAGGGACATCGCAAGGTGACAGGTGCCCCAAAAGAGGACTCAGTTCTCCAAAGCCACGCCAAAAACCCCACCCTTGTCAACACTGCCACAAACAACCTGAACTGGCTGTTTTTGCTTCAAACCAAAGCAATTCCCCTCTCCTGTGCTCCAAGCTGCCAAGCTCCTTGCTGCGCAAGGCAGCACATTAAAAGTTCAGCCCTGCCTGCACGCTCCTTTCCTCTGAGCGCTCGCAGAGAAAATGAAGAGTTTAACAGAGTGAGCTCTTACTGTCTGCCTTTAGATTTCCGTCTTCGCGCTGGAGATGTTTCTGGCTGTTTCTGTGAAGCGGGGGCTGAAGAATGGTAAAAAGATGTTTGAATAAACAGGAAGTGCCGTGCAGCCGGAGCACAGGCTGGAGGGAGACGCTGGAGCACTGCCCTTCGCGGCAGCCACCGGGCTCTGCCTCCACAGTAGCAACCTCTGCTTTTACTAAACGACAAAGAAACCGCAAAGCATTCCTTCCCTAATTCTTCCCTTGCGAAGCGGTGAGATCAGCTGGAGCTCACAGGTAATCTCAAAGTTGAGTTTAGCACTACACCCGGCATAAAAATCTAGTGACTCTGCACTATTAAACCCCTCCATCTGTGAGCAGAAACAGGCAGAACTAATTATATCCCCAACTAGACCGAACAGCAGCCAGAAGCACACCTCGCTTCTGTATCTAGGCAAATTCGGATTTGCACGGAAGTCCAGCCAAGCTTGACGTTCCTACCCTCGACAGTGCTGTGACTTGCTCTGGAAACCGGCTCGGGAGGCTGGCCGGGCTGCAGAGCTGTTTTCTCTAACTGCGTGAACTGAAATATAAACAACCGCCCAAAAAACACAACTTGTCTTGGGCGCAGGGACTCGCATTCAGCATCTCTGAAAGTGTAACTTCAGCATTCCGGCAGATGCCACCCCTCCCCTTCATCGTCTCCTTCCCTCCCTAAAACAAACTACCTATTTAACTGGAGATGACTAACTAACCGTCTCCCCACCCAATTATCAAAGCCCTGTCTGCTGTCATATCGGTGACATGACACAGATATTGTCAAGAGAAAGTAAACTGGGGCTGGCACTCAAAGGCAGCTCGTGAAGAGATGAGCAGTCGAACAGCCATATTCAATAAAAAAGAGGAACAGGATTCCTTTAGAAAATGTATTGCTGTTGTGGCAACGTGCTGCTGCCACTGAAGGGACTGATTTGTTATTTAGCATGTAGTCTTGGACTGTCTGTCATTCTGGGTGCTAATGCTCTGCTAAAATAACTCATTGGGAGCTGTCAGTGGGATGTTTACATAGGCCCCCAATCTTTTCTTCATACAAGGAAATTTTTTACTGGAATTCATCTTCTTTTGATCTCACATTCAAAGCAACAGCAGCTTGATAGACATGCAAGTCTGAAAGCAAATCCAGACGCTGAAGATAAACCGCCAGAGTATGACAGGCAGGAGCATCTAAAGCTTATAAAAATGAAGAGAACAGCATGTCGTCTGAGTATTACAATAGCAGAAATCAAGAGACATATTAGGTGGAACTGATCAGCCACAAAAACAGTTCAAAAGGCAGATCATAGAAACAGAAGACTAAGCTAGAAAAAAAATAAAATTGGAAAGATCTGCTTTACAGAGGCATCACCTCCTTTCTGAGCACCGCGGCGTTTCCGCTCCAGCATGTAAACTTAGGGGAAAAAAAAGAACAGGACTGGTGCTGTCTCTACTAACTCAGCAGTTCTTACCTTCAACTCACCAATTAATTTGCCAAGTGTACGTTTCAATTACGTGTTATTAAAAGTGAAATAAAAATAGGACACTGTGCCACTCGCATCTATAGCCCAGCCCTCCCCAACACCACAGGGATGGGGAATTGGTGCCTCACCATTAGGAACTGCATCCCCTGCAAGGTGCAAAAGGGGCCCTGGCCTGAGCCCCTGCCACCATTTTAGCTAGTTCATCCTTCCAAGGGCTGAGAGTCTTGGGATGCTCCTGAGCTCTGCCTCTGCCACTGGTGCAGAAATATTAGTTCAGAAGGTAATTTTATTTAAATTGAATTACATGTGCCACAGAGTCCACAGCTACGTTCCAAAGGCGACACTTGCCGGGAAACAATTGCTGAAACTTTCTCTAGAAACCCATACATTTTTAATTTTTCTTCCCCAAATAAGCTTCTTATTCTAATTGAAGTCAGCAAATATAATGAAAAAGTAATTCTCAAACAATTTTGTACTTAGAGCTATTTGTTAACAAACACTGAATGAGCAGCAGTGTTAGGTTAAAGGGCAGCAGGATTCCACATTATAATTTAGCCTGCGGTTATTTCTGATTAAGAACACCCTCCGGGACGGCAGAGCAAGATCTTCTTTTGCAGCAGGCACAGCTTTTAAAATTAGCCTCTTCTCAATAATAAAACCAACAGGAAAACTGTGGATTTAAAACTGTATTAACCAATTTGAAGTGGTGCAATCAGTTTATGTCTTGCTTTCTGCAAACCACTGGTCCCTGCCTTAGTCAAGTTTCAAATGTAAAAATGCTGCCTGGATTCTGAAACTGTTGTAAGAAAGTCACCTTCTGTCATGCTTATGTAGCTATCTAATGTGCTAAAGGCTGATTATTTATCTTTAAACTGTACTAGTTTAATCTTTTAAGGTCACCACTAATCTGCTCCAACCTTTTAAAAAATAGCAGCTTTCAAGACTTACTGTTGGAATCACTAACTCTGAGCTGAATGTCATTGTAAGGGATACATTAGCCAGAGTGAGTGTAGTTTTACAATGTAAACACCAAATATAAATCCCCACCTAAATGAGAAGAAAAATATGATGTCCATGCCAGGAGAAATATCAGTAAATAAGGCCAACGCAGTATTATTTCACACAAATATCATTCCAAATCATGTTGCTATTTCTTTCTCCTCCCCCTCCCTTCCCACAAAACCTGGGTATAATTTAAAGGATCATTAGGTGTTTTTTCTTTATCTTTTCCCTTTCTCAGCAGCAACTTTGCCTGCCTGCTGCGAAGCCTCCTGACTGCATTTGGAAGTTGTTGTAAAGTCCAAAACCCCCTCATAGGTTATTTGTGTGCATGTGCTGCACAGCAGCCTTTTATACTCCTCTTTTTCTTTTTCCCCTAGACTTTTTCTGGACTTGAATGTCACAGTAGACCTTGAATGTGAAATGGCTTCAAGCTAATTGCTTTAATTGCTTGAAGATGTGCAGGCAGGTGAAACCTGATCCCCTTGGCCATTGTAGAGACCAGGAACAACACAGGAATGTTTACATAGTGGTTTGAGTTTAATAGACAGTAGAGCTGAGTTTCAGACAGCTAGCAAAAACACAGCTAATAGGTGACCTCTTAATGTAGTCCTCCTTTTTAAAAACAAAATACAATTTCGTTTTATACAAGGCAATGTCCCTAAATGCCAAGGTTATCTGCTTGACTTTTTGAGTGAGCATGCACTGCATTGCACCTGACATTTATACCAGAAACTCTATCCTGAATGCATTTCCCTCTACCTTAAAACAAAAAGCACTTTATGTGTCAGTCACCTTACAAACAGATTAGAGCTGGATGGGGTTTCCTCCTAAGTGCAGTCATTTTAATTTAAAATTGAGTGTTTCTCACCACTGTCATACTCCTTCCCCCTCATCCCCTGGGCACTCCTACCCTCTTGTGGGCACTGGCACCAGTCCTTGGAAGGGTCTTCTGGAAAGGCCAAGTACTTTTACTGCTTTTCCAGAGCTTCCAGTGCATTTGCACCACACTGTTAAGTTACGGACTGGCTGCAACACACTCTTGCAAAGGCACAGTTTGGTTTAACACACGGCACAAATTCAGCAGCTCTTCCTCAGGCAAAACTCTTCCTGACTGAGAATTGCAGCATTCGGGGTCACTGACGATCACATTTGCTTTCCAAGAATCATGAGGTAAGTAAAACACACTTGAAACCAGCCAAAGACCAGTGAGCAGGTACAGCACAAGTGCAGAAAGCAAAGACTGAATTTGGCAACAGCGGTAGCATAAAGGTATTTACTGTAGGTCTAGTCCAAAAAACAAACACTGAAAACAGGTAACACCAAATAGTCACTTTCCTGGCACAGGAGCTTCAAGTTTTGTTGCCAATCCTAAAAAACAGTTAAAATCACTTGTATTGAGTGAATACCAGCTGAGAAATGGCACGTGTTGTATCCCAGACAAAAAGGAATAAATAAAATAACATTTATGGAGGAAGGAAAAAGGGAAGGCAAACTGAGACAGGAAGACTGGAAAAAGCACAAACACACTGAGGCAGAGGAGATGAGGCCAAACTAACGCGTATTCGATAGGAACGAGAAAGCAAAGCAATTCCCTGCCACACAGCCCTGCAAATAAAGGGCATTTCCAGTCTGATCTTGGCAATTCCACTCAGAAAGTTTCAAATTCTCTAGTACTTTTCACTGGAGCTACCAATCCCTTGAACAGAAGCAAACAGAAGCAGGGGGGAGGCTGCTCCAGCCACTCTGGATGTAAACTGTGGCTCCCAGGAAGACAATAGATGCTGGCTGCTCTGCTCTACCTTGCCTGCTATTCCCAACCCTCTGAAGCAAATGAGTAACTGATCTTAAATAATACAGAACAAAGGGAACAATAGGAGCTGGAAAGCAAGCTGGGATACTTGGGAACATGCCTCTTTCTTTTGAGAGAGAATCTCGTCGGCACTCAAGCACACACAGTGCTATAGAATCACAGAAGTTGTTGTCCTGTGTCATCCCCCCCAGTCTATCACCTCCTTAAAAGCTCAAATTCCAGCCACTGTGGGGTTTTAATAGACATTTTTTTCCATACGGCCTGAAAGATTAAGAAAAAAGGAGAAAGTTCGGAATACGGGAGAGAGGGAAAAAAAAAAAAATAGGACAGTGTCAATTTAAAGATTTAGTATAAACTAGTCCAAGCCTGTGGGAGGAACGCTAAGTGGAAAAAGTAAACATGGTCCCCCCAAGAAGTTCCCCTGGAAGCTGAGCAGGCAGCCAGTGCCTGGTACCCGCTGCCCCGCGCCCGGGGAGGTCAGCGCAGCTATGCTAAACTGACAGGTTCAGTTTACAGCAGGCCAGCACTTTGTTTGGATATACTGGCCTTGCTCACCGCCAGCTTAACAACAGATGGCTCGAAAACTTTCATTATGTTGCAGAGGGCTGAACTGCAAACAATCGGGAAAACTGTGAAAAGTTTAACTCCCTGCGAGCCGAGCGCGGAAGCGCTGCCCTCGCCAGCCGGCGTCTCCTCCCGCCCCGGCCATGGGCGCCTTTAAATTAATTAAAGCGGGATGGGATGATTAATCATACCTGCACACGGTCCTGGGGATGCCTGGGAAAAAGAATTTGCGATTTGACAAGGTCATTTCAATAAAAGTAGCATTCCGGGAGAAAATGGACTTTGACGGATTGCAAAGCTGATTTTAAACCTTCCTCAAGCCTCTGGCTCTAGCAAAGTTATAGAAAGTTTCTGCAATAATCCTCTAATCGGGGTTTATCAGGAGCTTTCTGATGAGAGTTCTTCCATCTACAGAAACAGAGCCTATGTCCCTCATATTCCCTCTTCAAATTTTCACCCTCCATGGCAAGAGAAGGCCACCAAATAATCTAACACGCAGATCTGAATATGATTTATCCAAATCTGTGTATAATTTAAATATTCATCTAACTGATTTGATTCATATGCACCCTAATATCTTTTAATGCTCTAAGGCAGGTTATAAATGCACCTTCCAAGGTTTAATTCAATTGACAGACTTACATACATCTCATCACTGAAAACGCATTATTTTATATTATTCAAGAAATGAACAAATCTGTTTTCCACAAATGTATTTTAAAAGCGACTCTTTCCTGTTATTGAAAGAAAATTGTGTTTATTACTCCTTTAGCATAGTGTAAACTCATAAACGTCAACAGAGAGTACAAGGAAAACTGTCAACTAAATATTGTTTCCTTCATGAGCTGCTCTTCCAAGTCAATTACGCCTTTCAACTTCTGGGGCATTGTATGATAAACTGGCAGTAAAAATCATTCACATTAATATACCATGGTGCCTTGCCTGCAAAAGGTAATTAAAGAAGTAAATGACTCATAAGAATAGACATATTAGCTGCAAAATGAAAGGCAACTGAGCTGCCACATGAAAATATGTACCATTAAGATACTGCATTTTCATATTCCTGTAATCAGCTTCAGTAGACTAATGCTTATTTAATCCAGTTCTCGCCTAAGTCCATCAACAACTGTTTTTTGCTGTTTTCTCCTTGACTGAACATTATGTGTGCAGGTTTGGAATAAATACTGCAATAAGATTTTTGCATAGTCAATTGAAGAACAGGTTTTTTATCTTTTAAAAACTATTTTTCTTTCTCACCAAGAGAAATACAGCAGAGAAGGACACCATGAAACCCCACTTTTCCTGGGGATTTTTCAGTGTTGATATGATTTGAGTGAAATATACACCCTGGTCTAGCATTAACCGTATTACTTGTGAAACACAGCAGGAGATCAGGCCCCATCTTCTAACTTTACTGTTCTTCCTATGGGAAAGGTTTGCCTTGATAACGTGTGTTTTCATTAAGGTTAGAAAAATTAGACAGGCTTTCTTGAGTCTTTGAAACAAGGTGGGGCAAGGAGAGGAATGGGCACTGCTGGATTTGTGGAGGAGATGGAGCTGCAGGCTGGGGAGCCATAGGGACATCAGTCCCTGTGAGTGATTTGCTCTGCCCAGTCCAGCCTCAGCTGGCAAGACTCGATCTCCAAACCCACACAAGCACCATCCTGGCATCCCACCTTGGCAGCAGGACTGCCAAGCTCAGCACAACACACTCCTGATTTTTGGGAAGGGCCATTGCTAGGAGCTCACCCTGCAGTGCACATCTCAGCCCAGCCTGTTTCTGCAGCCACCACATAAACCAAAGCCTTTTGGTGAAGGGTCTTGGATCAAACCTCACAAGTCCATCCCTCTCCTCCCAAGGAGGCAACAAGGAAACTCGGGGAACAAAGTACAGCTGTCTCCAAAAAAAACCACTCTGCAAAATACTCAAACATTTTTAACTTGTCCTGTTTGCAAGCAGTAATTAAAATATTCTTTTCATCACAATAATAGCTCTGTAAGGCCAAGATCCAAACTGCTTTTGACTGCACAGCTCTCACGATTATTTCATTTTCTAAAGTATGGGGTGGAGTGAACTCGAGTATCTCAGCCATTGCTACAGTGCTCTGTTGACAAATGCTGACTTTCCTAAACGGCAGACGCCGTGTATGTACCATCCATCCTTTATTTATTGTGCCCGACACAGGTTTATCCTTGCAAAAAGAGATTTTTCAATAAAAATCTTCACACATTGCTTCGCAACCTGCATTATATGTTGCTTATTTATCACTATCAGTACAAAATAGTGTAAGACTTAAAATGTAGGATCAATCATTATTTAAACTGTATTATTGCTTCTCCATTTGAGCAGACATCACTTTGTACCCACAATTAATGAGCTCTAGTCCTTTTTCTAATTAAGGAACAAAGGTTCTTGTGTGCAGAGTATAGAGTGACACTGTCTAGAGAACACACATTTAAATAGAAGAGAATCCTTCTAATTACCTTACAATAGGATTTTTCATATCCAGGAACATAATAGGATCAAGAAATTAGAGTATTTCCAACAGCATTTACAAATAAGTCATTACAAAACACTGTTAAAAGGGAAAAATGCATCCTAAAAACAAGGGGACCTTATGGAGACTAGTGCCTAGCACTTCGGTATTTATAGAATTAACCTTTGAGCATTGATACAGGGAAAATGAAACACAGAAATTATTTCATAGATGTGTATACACTGAGATAAATCCTAAAAAAATGAGGAGTCAGCTATTAGAGCCTAAACCACTTCAGGCTCACAGAGATTAGGATCCAAACACGTAATTAAGAAAGTCAGAAAGGTAACCTCGCTTTATCCAGTAATTAGGGCCGTTAGAAATCGGATACTGTCTCTTAAAAGTGTTACAAATACACGGCACTACTAAATAACCTGCACTGCTGGGAAAGTATACTCCCTATCAAGGGCAAAGCTGCTATACACTGAGGTAACAGTAAATGACAGACTGTTGTTCAAGTCCATTAGCTGCTATGTGATAGGAGCACATTCACTAGCACACGACCTGTGAAAAATCTTAGATCTCTTTAAATCTTTGAATTGGATTGCTGCATTAATTCTTAAGAACTGCAATCCTTCAACCAAGTCAAATTACCCTCATTAACAGGGGAAAAACTGCCTCTGCAATAAGTTAAAAAAAAAGAGATATTTATTACCTATAATCACTTTCACGTACTTCACCTGGAAGTGTGACAAACTGGGACAACAACTTCCAGAGGCTGGCACCAGTTCAGCTGCTGGTGGGGCTGGGGTGGAGGGGACGTGCGGTGCGCGTCACCCTCGGTGCCTGTGCGCGCTCCTGCGCCGACACTCGGCGTGAATGCGTGTGCTTCTCGGGGAAAAACCTCAATGAATGTTCTAAGAAAAGAAAAATCACTAAGAATAAGCACAGGCACTGAAGCGATCTGTGTGTGTGCCACTGAAATAACCGCAAAAGAGGAGGGGAAATTCTTCAGTTATTCAAGGCTTGATTAGAACACTGCTTCATAATTAGGCATGTTACAAGTATTGTCATCAACCAGAAAATTCATGTACTAACTCAAAGGTCTCAGAAGCTGGCTCAAGCCTTCTATTCATTAACAACATCTGCTATTAATGTTTAACCCTCATAAACTTGCACCAAACATTCAGCATTCAACAAAGCTTAAAAATAAATATTTTGTTGTGCTGTTTTATCCGCATGGTGATCTGCTCAGTTGTGTGGGTATCAAGAACCACTACAACAGCCAGAGAGATAATGGACAAATATTTGGTCTTTGTTGGAAAGAAGATATTCCTTTCTCCAGTCACTGCTGCTCTGCACTTCAGATGCTACAGCTCCCGAGCCAGGCCAGTGCTGCACAATAAACAGCAATGCAGACATACAGATATACATGCACCTATACGGTGGTATGAATAATTTATTTTGAAGATGAAACTCCCTGGAACAATCTCCAAGATGAGTGTTCTAAAGGACCCTCCGTTTAATTTTTTTCTAATTTAAAAATGGGTGTTCCTGGGACAAAAGATCCCCTGTGAAATGGGGAGCTGACTAAGTCCAGGATCCAGAAATGAGAAACAGAGCGTTTCATCTTCACTTTACTGCTGCGAGTCCAGATGAGAGCCCTGATCTTGCAGTCAGATCCTAATGGGCAGATCCTTGGAAGGGCCTTTGGAAAGACTCATTTCCACCAGTGTGGTTTTAATGTAAGCGTTGCAATCTGCTCGTGCAGGCTCATTTACAGCGTGGAGACAGAGCTAAGTGGTGAGCTAATGCGACCCTCTAATGACTCCTGGAAGCGCATCCGGATATCCCCGGTGCCTGTCCCTCTTCCCGGGGATGGATGTCGGCAGCACAGCCACTGCTGGGCCCGTCCTGGATCGCAGGGGCAGCCTTGGAGCACTGCTGGGCAGGTCCCACAGCTCCCTGCCCTCCCTGCTCGCACCGACCCCTGCTCAAGCCCACCCCCAAGTCTCCACAGAACCTGGAATTCCAGCACCAGGCGAGTGAAGATCCCGCCTACACTCATCTCACCATCATTTTCTGATCTGCAGCAACGCCAAGATACAAACCAAGCCACAAAAGTAATGAAAAATACAGCTCTTTTTGTCTTCAAACATGACATTCATGGCGGATTCACTGTCTGCATGTTGCAGCACGCTCTATTCTTAGCACCGTGCCTTTTAAAGTTAGGCCCATTATTTTCTACGGTGTATCAAGATCAGTATGTATAACATATGCCATATTGTTGACACTTCCCTGGATGTACTGCACACCATATGCCTAAAGCACTAAAAGGGGTGATGAACAGAGTGGCAATACTGAAAGGAGAACAAGATACACCAAGCATGTTGAATGAATTCAGTTATATAATTCAGCCAATAAGGGTTTCCATACATTTAACAATCTCCTCTATTTTTTTCTCCCCCCGTTTTCTTTCCCCCCCTCCCCCTTGTATAAAAATGAATTTAACAACTTTCCACTGTGAAAAGTTAACACGCTGGACACGTATTCAAAGCAAACATTTAATCACAGTGGGCCCACCAGGTCTAAAAAGTATACATGTAAAGATAGATCATATATAATCACACCAATAAAACAAACAAAAAAGGACTATTCATACATTTTAGCAATAAACTAAAAAAATAAAACATACAGTTCTGCTCCTGCTTCCACTTGTCCTTTATTTTACCTTGCATAAATCTATACCCCAAGTCCAATTCCTAGAACTAGGGAAGATGTCATCTTGCCCATCTTCAGAGCTTTATTTACTAGTTCCTCTACTAAGAATTATTATTTGAAGAACTCAGAAACTAATGCTCTCTTACACTACAGTATTTTTGTCCAAATCTTCTGGAACGGATTATAAAATTGAAATGTAAGAAGAACACAGCAGAGCTATATTTATAACACGAATGCTGCTCTTCAGCATCTGATACATACACATGTGTATCCTCATTTTCATGCCATCCCTCAGCACGCTCTAATGGGTACACTAGCTGCATACTCGTCATTAAAATAAAAGAAAAAAGAGGAAAAAAGGAACTGACTCATCACTGAGAACAGTTTTGACAGTACTTGCATGCAAAGCCCTGGCAGAGAGGTTCAAGCTATTTACTTGTGACCGGATACAAATGACAAACTTTGGACTGAATTAATAATTAGAGGGGAAAAAAACCCAAACATGCAAACTCTTAGCACAGGTGCAGGCTGATGCACAGGTCTAATCTCTGAGTTTAGTCCTTGGAGTTATGTGCTACCTGGAGGAAGGAAAAGATCTGGAAAGCAGGTATCACTGCAGGGAATTCCCACTGCAGAGACACTGACAGGGTCAGGAGAAGAGAAGAGCGATGCAGAAACACCCAGCAGGAACACACAGGACCCTTCCAGGGGGAGAATCCCAGCTAGCATCAAGCAGAGGGGAGGTGCAGGGAAGCAGGCTGCTCTCCTGGCACACCAGGAGCACAGCCAGCTCCTCCCAGGGATGCTGCTAATGCTGTGGAGCTAATGATGCCACGCAAAGCTGAAGCTTCCCCGTCCTCTGTCGTTAGTGCCACTGTGCACCCACAGGCAATGGATCAAAGGGGCTATGAGAAGATAAGGAGAAACCATTTTAATTTCAAAACATGAAAATTCTGGCACGGGAGATCACTACAGAAGATCAGTTCTGTTATGTATCCATGGTGTGTTGAAGGGGAATGTTGCATTTTAAATGTACACACACACATATCTATTTATCTGAGTAAGCAATATCATTAGCAGAATAAAACAACCTAAAAGGAACATGGGCCTTTTGTTAAAGTGGAAGACAGAATCTTCTTCATGAAAAACATCAAAGAAAAGGAACACATGCTCATGTTTAAAAACAGTCTACGCCTAATACAGAACATCAAGATGTTAAAAAAAAAACAAAACCAACACAACCAACGAAAAACCCCCCTTTGCTTCACAATATTTTCCTTAGAAACTAACTTAGTTTGTTTCCTGCTGACCAGGAAAGAGCTGCCAGTGCCCATTTAAAGCACTGGCTGTGCAATCCACAGAGAACTCAGATAAGAATTAATATACAGAAACTTCACATTGTCAAAATTAGGACAAGTGGAAGTTTTGTGAGTGGAAACACTTGCACTGCATCAGTTTTAGGCCAGAAGGTAAACAGAGGAGCATGTTCCAAAAAATTAGAAAAGGAAGGGGTTTAGACAGGCATGCCAGTGCCTGCTCTGTTCCTGCTCTGAGCTTTCTCTGGAGGAAAACAAAACAAAAGAAAGAAAAACAAAACAGCTGCATTTTGCAAAAGCCACGACTGTACAGCTATTTGCAGAGGGAAGTGGTGAGCAGGCAACACCTCTTGTCAGCATCCCTGGGGCTGTGCCTTCATCAGCACTGGCCATGAGATGTCAAGTGAGGGTGTGAAAAAGCCTTTTACCTTCTGGTCTCTAGCTCGGGGCTGGTCCAAGTAGAGCACAGCCAAACTTTCTACTGGCTGTTGGCGACGTTAGTTTGATGGACTTCGTCCAGTTGCTTGTGGACTACTGTCCATATTAGGAAAAAATCCCCACTTGATGCTGGCACGGGGATCCAGCCCTGTCCACAGACACCGGCAGCACTACAGACTTTGCCTCAGCAGCCAGGTTGAGACACAAGGATCACAGCCATGTCACTGTGCCCAGGATGCTTAATAAACAGAATCACATAAAGCCAAAAGCAATTCTACCATGGCTAATTAAAACATCCCTTGTGCTTGCTCTGTAACAAAACCCACACATCAACACATGAGCAACAAAAACAAAAGTAAAAAAAATCCCCTAAAACCACCCTGTGGTGAACTTTGTTTCCTTTTCCGAGCGGTGCTGGTGACGTTTGCAGGGGAGCTCAGGAGGGTAAAAGGGCATTGCCACCAGGAAAGCTTTTAATTCTGCCAGGCAGATCCCCCAGACCTGTAACAAGCGTCTGCTTCCTACCCACCAGGCCATTAATCACCCAGACTCCTAAAAGGTTCAATTCATGTGCCCACTCAGAGAACTCATGAGATGCCTGATAGTCATGTGTCATTCGAGAAGGGAACAAAACTGTATTCTTCTCTGAACTGTGGTAGCTCCTATTACCAAGAGACTGTCTCCCCTGGGAGCGACCAGAAGAGCAAAATGAAGGAGAGCTGACTCAAAGCTCTGCCTCACAAAGACACGTAATTGATGCAGAAGGGAAAGAGAGTTATTAGGAATATGCTGCTACCCTTATTTTGCCAATAATCTGGGGAATTGGTGAAAGGGTTTTAAAAGTGGTGAAAAATATCTCCAATTTTTACTAGATACATCCCAGACAGACAGGCTGCTCTCCAGGAAAGACTGCCTTCCTCCTTGGATAAGAGCTTGGCAAAAGCAAAGGAGGTTTTTGCCACCTTAAAATGGAACCATTTCTTCTAATGATTAACATCACTTTTCCAGGGACCTTTTGAGCAGCTGGAGGTGATGCCTGGCCTCTATGCGTGCTCACAAATCCTTTGCTTCTCTTGATATCCCCCTGCTTCAAAATCTCAGTCCTTATCTACTGATGCTCTTAAAAGCCTGGGAGATACCAGCCTGAGTCTACATGAACCAGGGTTAACTGACCCCCTCAGACTGGGCTGAAATGTGACACACAAATATATCACTTGACACTGCCATTTCCTGTACGTGACAGCTGGGAAGGAAAGGGTATGAAAAAGGGAAACGGGCACTTTTTCAGCTTAAAAAATAAATGGTTGTATTGCTCTGCATTTGATAAAAAATTAAGGAAAAACAAGCAGGAAAAATCCTGCCCTCCTGCTGCTTCTTACTGCTTTTTTTCCTTTAATTACTACTGCTCTACTAGGTAAACTAATGGATAAAACTGAGAAAAATATAAAACCTACGAGCACCCCATCAATTGCTTCACATCCTTGTTATTTTCCTGGCAATACCCATGCCTCAATAGAAATGTTATCCACATTCTCTTTTTTCAAATTTTTCCCCTTACAAAATTCAGCTACAAACTAGAGAGTGCAACTAAGTTTCAGGCAGCCTGGCACATTCACTGCCACTGGATGTTTTACCTTTCTCACTAGCAACTTTTGATCTCTCAGGCTTTGGGAACACTAAGCTGAACTGATCTCCTGCTGTAATTCATAATTACCAATTCACAGTTATTTCAGCACTCTGTAGATGCCAGCCTGCTGCTCAGGTATCAATACAGAACTGAAAAATGCTGAATTTTTTTGACCAGTTGACATTTTTTTCAGAATTTCCCCCATTCCTCCACAGTGCTACAAAAACTGCGCTGAGCTGCCGCTGTTACCGAGGAGCCAACCTGGATGCTCTGTGCTGCACAGAGCAAAGAGGAGGCTGCTTTCAAAGGGTTTACAGCGTTGAAAAGGGGGTTATGATACATAAACAGCCCTTTTCAGGTTCAAAAAAGAATCTTCTCTTCCCATTCAGCATCGCCATTATCCCTATTGGTTTCCTCTGCCTGCAGCTGCTCCCCAGCAGGCAGATACAAAACGCGGCTCCGCGGGCGACGACCGTGCTCAGCCCTCTCCCCTTGGCAGGAACGTGTCACCACGATGATCTCGCTCCAGCACAGGAGAAAAAATAGCCACGGGCCACAAAAAACAGCCACCATGGGCCACAGCTTGGTCCCAGCCCAAGGAGGGGGCAGAGCTGCCTGTGTGGGGCTAATGGGGCCATCCCGGTGGCCACCTCCGTACCCACAACACAATCTCGGCTATTGTTCTACAGCCATGAAAAATTAAGCTGGATGGTTAAAATTTCCCACTCCAAGTGTTGGTATGAGGCCCTGTAGTATATTTTGCTCTCGTGGCTTGCCTATGGGACCTTCAGCAAAGGAAGTCCATGCTGGGAGTGAATGTAAAATATGGGACCGTGCAGGCTGGAGGGAAAGTCTTGACCAGAGTGTTTGAATTAAAGTGTTTCACCAGCAATCCTTCATTAAGCCTTTGCTCCAGGTTGTCTTGCAAACTACTAGCAACATACATTCCCTTCAAAATAATCCTGAAATCCTTCCACAAAACTAAAAAGCCTCTTGTCCACCATCTGGATTTTACAGACAGGGCAATGAAAACACAGAGATGAGAAGAATTCAACACTGGAAACAATACTCATGAACTGCAAACAGACAAGTAGTTCTGAACATTCAGAAGTTGAATTAGATGCAAAAAGCATTTTCTTTTGTTGCTTACTACCGTAACTCAAACCCTTTCTGATCCTCTCTCCAATATAACCAGTGAATTTACAAATTGGTAAATCCTTGTGTTCAATTTTTGGTGCTGCAAAAAAACCAGAAAATGATCCTTTTAATCTTCCAACAACCTTAAGACAGAAACACTTCACTATTTCCCTGTTTGGTGGGGAAACATGCCAAAATACCAACATCCCTGGCTGAAGCTTGACTGTGCTGCAGTTTAACATTACACACAAGTCCTCCAGACCATCAGGTGCAAAGAGAGGTCTCACAACAAAATCCCAGCCTGAAATACTCCCCAGACACTGGAAAAGTTCAGGTCCAGATCCACATCCAGGTTTTGTATCTCAGGTTTATATCTAAACCAAATATAAGGATTCTCTTGACTTCTTCCAAAGAATAGTCTTTTAAGACATAAGACTCCAGAACCAATAAAAAAGGTAATTTAACAATATCTCTAGTGTGTCACCAATCATTTAAAGGGCCTTGAGGCTGCTGCATTCCCACTACAGTACAGCAGCTTTCCCACCCTGCTGGTTTTCAATTGACACCCTCTGTGTTGATATTTTTTTCCAAGTTAAGCCTGATGGCATTTTTTAAGCTTCCCCTCCCAGCTGATGTCCTCTGCAGATGTACCACAGCCGGGTCCCAGCAGTGCTGCCCTGGGCAGTGCCGTGCAGGGCACAGCTCTGCTGGAACCCACAGTGCTGGCACCAGGGGTCTTCTCCTCCCTGTCCCCCAGGGCACAAGGTCCAGGAGAATATGAGAAACTTAACTTTCAGAGGAAAAAGTCAAAAGGGGAAAAAAGATTTAAAAAAACCCCAAAACTGAAAAAAGAAACCCCTATGAGGAGTTTGTTGATCAGGATCTCATAGCAATAACTAACTTCAGAAACTTGCCAATGTATCCATCGCTTACTGAACAATCTGCTATTTTTTTGCCAAAAAGGCAACAAAAATGACCCTTGCATACATTTCACTGGTCTGAGCCCACAGACTGCTTGGATGACGGAATATCTGAGACAAGGGAAACACTCCATCTTCACTTGGCGTGAGTGGGATTGCCATCAATTCATTCTTATTTTCAGAAATCCTGGGCACAGACCAAAAGGCCAGGAACTGCTGGCAGAAAAAACTGCAGCCTGAGGCACCACCAGCCTGTGCCACCACAGCCTCTCACCCAGCTCCTGCACTCACAGGCAAGCACAGGACAGGCACATTACTCCTGAACACCCACAACCTCTAATAATTTTGAGGAGCTCATTGCTCCATCAAGCACAACCATCCTGGCTCCCCACCTCGGTTTCTGATGCAGAGCACCAATGGGTGTTAACAGAGAAGGGTGGAACACCACCACTTAAAATGCACTTACCTACTGGCAAGTGAAATTAATAGTCATTAAACAAATCTTCAAAAAGGTTTTCCTTTGCAAATATCTAAAGCATACCCCACCACCAGAGTAAGGAGGAAGTTTTCAAATGGGTAACTGCTAAATGAATATATCTGCTAAAGGAATCAGGGGTTTTTCGTGCACTCCAAGGTTATATGTTTAGCAGGCTTTGATACTTCAATGAAAAATTGAGGTGGCAATGATTTGCAGACTAAATTAATGTTAAATACTTCAAAGAACTGGACAAACAAGTCAGCAGCAAAAATTTTATAGGTTCACTTCCTTCAAGGGAACTTAAAGAGCCAGCATTTTATTGCTGCGAATTCTAGTCACTCCTTTTACCCCTCAGCATCTGTTTGAAATATGTAGTAGACAATTGCTTTTTTGGCTCTGACTCAGGTGGTTGAAATACAGGACAAACAGACTACTGTATATAAGCTTTCCTCCAGCAATGAAAATTTTTATTAACTCTCTTGCATAGCAAACTCGGCTGCCTAGCTTCCAATCCCTATAGAATCATCAAGGAATGTGGCTACTTATTAATTCCGGTGGTCAAGCACAGGGTGGATATGTTGAGACTTGTCTGCAATACGTAACCTCACATTTCGAAAAAGTAAGAGGGAAAAAAAGAGAGCTACAGAGGGAAGGAAAAACATAAATGAGTTCTGTTTAGTTCATCATTCATAAGTGTAAAATTCCAAGCTAAATACTAGCTCTGTACATAAATATGTCAGCCCTGTCACACTTTCCAGCCAAAGAAAACAAGGCCCATGGTGGTGGGGTTCAGAATTACCCTCAGAGCCATGAACTTGCCCCACCTTCCACTGCTGTGTCAAATTCAGGGGTTTTCTCACATTGGTGCTTCATAAAAACACCCTGCAGACACTGCCTAAAAATTACTCTTCTCACCCCACCCAGCTGAAGGACTGGGGAAAAGAAAAGAACAAGAGCTGAGGTACATCACACAGAAATGAAGGTTCTTGTTCCCCAGGAGATTTTATTTAGAATTATCCTGGCCACTTGAAATTCCAACATTTCATTGCTTCTGCATCCTCTGCACTGCTTGTGTAGTGGTGACCACTTTTGCAAAGCTTTTGATCCCTGAGAAGTGCTGTGAGATGTTTTCCAGCATTTAATATTGGATAAAACTCCCTCTTCAAGTTGTGGTTACAGCCAATTTGAGCCAATCTGAGGCTGTTGTGGTGTTTTAGCCTTCTGTTGTGTTTCCAATGTCATAAATACCTAATAGCAGTGGTCAACATTTAAAAATAAACACTTGCCACGTTTTTTCTCAACAACAACTCCAACTGTCTGAAATCTGCAGATATTATCCATTTTTGCATTTTTAGCCAATATTTTAACACATAGATTATTAAATAGCTGGACTTTACTTTAAGTTCCCCTTGAGTTGTGTTGTATTGTTTGGGAAAGAAGGCCAGTCTACAGCTAGCTGTCAATTTGCTCCAGCTAATTTCCACACCAACAAATTCAACATTCCTTCCACCAATGCCATAAATCAGAGAACGACTGCTACATGAAGAGTGTGAAGAGCCATCAAGGGCTGCATATAGCCCAGACCTCTATTAGGGCTTGTCCCATGAGGCTGAATCGGCTGAATCTCCCTGCTCTGATCCACCACAACCTGGAGCAAAGTTCTAACACAGTCTTCTGGTCATCACACTCTATAGGTATCCATTTGACTTAGGTATTTCTTCCAGTTTCTCCAGAAAAAAGCACAGAGGAAGATGCTTCTCATCCCTTTACTACAACTGTAGCTGCTGGGTGAGAAGAATACAACTCTTACTCCTTCTATTTCTTACTTCCAGCACAAAGCAGGGTTTCCCTTCCATCTCCTGCTCGCTGTCTCCCTGGGAGCAGGGGCTCTCCAGCACCTCCGTTCATCTGGTGAGCACTCCTGGTGCTGCAGAATGTCAGCTCAGGCAGGGAGCACCCAGCCCCTCCAGCAGCCCCCTCACACACAGATATGATTACAAGCATCACATGTGTCTCTCTCTCCCAGATGGTGCCCAAATAGCACAGATACCTGCCCTGAGGCTGTTTCTGCATGGACACGAGCATCCCGACAGCTCTGAGCACACCAGGTACCTGGGCCACCATCCAGCTCCAGCTGGGCAGCTGTGGCCACCAGCCTGCAGAACTGTGCCCAGGCTCCCTGGGCAGCTCATCAGGAAGCACTGTAGTTGTGCAGCCTCACAGATACGTGACCTCTGCAACTCACCCGTGTCCAATTTCTTAGAAAGGAATTGTTCAAAGCCGCAATCCGCTGGACCAAAAAAGGTAAAGCCCTGTGACCCTTAGGAGACAACCTCAAACCCTCTCTCCAAACAAAGCCTGCCATGCACAGGATCTAACAGGGAAGTAATTTGGGTGCACAGCCACACCAGACTTTATGTCTTCTGAGCCATTCTGACTCCAAAAGAAAAAGCATTCTCTCCATAAAAAGACAAGTGCTAGAGGAAAAAAATGCAGATTCCCAAGGAAATCTCGGAAAACGAGATACACAATCACAATGGAAAAGGCTATTCATACCATTTGTTGAATTTTCCTTCTACCATTTATCCAAAACCATTTATCTAAAACGGCCAGAAAACCATAGCAGTATCATACAATAATGGTACTCCAAACAAGTGCTGAAAGCTACACCCAGAGTAAACCCAGAGTAAATGCTGTATCCTCCTCAAAAATGATTTTCTGGCCTTTTGCCACCACGTAGGTAAGGAAAGAAAACAAAGCACCTGATCATACAATTTGGAACCTTCCCCAACATATGGAATGCCAGAAATACAGAGAGAGACAATTATAGGTTAGAAAGCCCAGTCAACAATTTAATCCTTTCAATGCTGTACTTGGGAGCAATACATATACTGAAACCATAGTAGATATAACTGGCTCTAGATGCAGAAGAACACTTGAAACACGAAAACAGGCAGTATTTTCTGCTTAAGCTGGTTTATGTAGTAGCATGGCACAGACTGGGAAGTGTTCAGTTACCACCACAGGGCTCTGGATCTCTCCAGCCCTTCACACTTCTGTGGTATCTGAAGCAATCAAATGAGTGATCTACAGAAAGTTGTGTTATCTGTGTCTTAGGCAAATGAAGCACTAAATATAAGTGCCAGATTAAACACCACACATAAATCTCATAATAAACTGCAAAAACAGTTAAAGGCAAAAGCACTGTAATAAACTGCTCCCAGAATTGCCTGATCTTGCAGCCCTGAGCCCAAGAATCTGCTTCAGTGCTAGTGCTGCCTTATCCAGTTACACAGGGTGTAAAAGAGGACACGGAATCACAGACTACCCTGAGCTAGAAGGGACTCACAGGGACCAGACACCTGTCCCTGCACAGGAAGGTGTGCAGGAGAGACCTGAGGGTGAGATGCCACAGGACCACAGCAGGCTCTGCCTGGCAAAGGCTTGTTGTGGCTTTAACACCTTGTGCTTGCCAAGCACCAGCCTGGGAAGGAGAGGGGTTAGGTGACCACACCTTGCTGTTGTGACACTCTGGTGAATGTGCCCTGAGAGGCTTCTCCTCGCTCTGTCACCCCATCTCATAGAGACAAACCTTGAGCAGTGCAGGACAAAGGACACGCCAGGCTGGAAATGGACTGACTACCTCTATCAGCAATGTGTCACACACTCACACACACACTCTTTTGAGGGGAACACTGATCTTCAGAATTTTTTACAATTGTGCTAAGGTGGTTATTTTCTAGCTCAAAAGGACCTCTGGAAAAACACAGCAAAAATCCTGCCTAATTTGCTCATATTCCATATTCTGCACAAAAATATGGCCTTTTAATTAAAATGTTGCCTTTTACCTTTTCATCTTCTCCCCTTTTTTTTTTTTTTTGTGCCTTTGCTCTTAATTCTCATTTAAGATTCAATTTAAATGCCCAGAATAAAGCTAGATCCTGCAGCTTGAATTTGGGATGCTCAGCCCAACAGTTCTAGGAGTATCCAAAGTAGCAAATCACCTCAGATAAGTGCATAACTTAATTACGTTCATCTGATAAAACGCCAACTTCTTACAGGACACCCCAAATAACGTGCTTTCCCTGGAATATCCAGAGTCTGATTCATGTGTTTTACCCCTGCCTTATGCTGGCTTAGCACCACTGGCAGCAGCAGCAGCGTTACACAGATGTGAAGCTGAAATAAATCCAGGGAGACACAGACACACCGCAAGCACACCGAAATTAATGTGCTTTTCACTGCTCTTCGTGTACAAACACAGAGGGAAAAGGAGGAATAAAAAATTTTTCCTTTCTTCCTCGCTTTTCGCAAGTTCCTGGCTATCATTCTGAAATGTAGATATTCCCATCATGCCTCGGTGTTTTTCAGCCCCATGATGCCCTCACTTTTGATTGTATAGATGAAGTTGAAGTGCACAGGGTATTTACTGATCCAGTTATCTTGTTCTGTGACAGGCAGAATCAATCAATCAAGGGGCCAGCTTTATGCTTACGTATTCCAGGCACATCTCCGCACTTCAGGATACGAGATCACAGTGTTATCCAGCCAAATTTGATCAACAAATGCAGTTCCCCTGTGCCACAGCAATCTCAGATGAAGATGTTATTATGTGGAACTGAGCAAAGTGATAAAGACAGTACAGAAAAGGGAGGAAAAGTCCAGCTGGACCTTTCTGACAGCCTCTATATACTACGGCTGCAGCATTCCTTTTTCCAAGGCTAACAAAAATAGCACATTCTCAAGAAGCTGTTGCAAAATGCTTTCTGGCCACCTTCTATCTGTTGGTACTTAATGAAAGAAACGTTATGCCACAGAGTTTGCTAACATGTTTTTAAATGTTGGACAACAGATTACATCCCTTGACACTGTATTTATGGAGATATTTATAACACAGGGTCACACACTGCATGTTTCATCACTCTGTTGAGAACAAGCATATCAAAACCTGAAAGTCCCAAAATGTATTTTAAAATCACAGCTGGCTTAAGCAACCTTTAAGTATTTTTATTTTAAATCTCAGCTACAAAAAGATGTAGTTGAATGTGTAAATGTTGAAATCTGTCTCAAGGAGAGTTGACATGACGCTTTTATTTTGCCAATAGCTTTTCACTTTGCTATTGCCCTACAGTTTTTTTTTTTACATTATTTAATCCAAAATACCATCTTTTTGATTCTACCTTTCTTTGCATTTTAAATCTTTAATGGGAGCCTTTGGCAGTCCATGGGCACAATTATTAGATATCTGCTGAGAGAAATTGAAAAATTAATCATACTTTCCATTTTATATTTCGGTACTATACATAAAAATCATCTGGTCTTAAAGCTGCATTCTGTGGTCTGTCGATATGCTCTCCCCAACATGGTAAATACTATGCAAGAATCCACGTATCTCTATTCAAATCTCTCCAGCTAAACAGATACATGGAGAATGCCGTGTTCTCTTTTCAAGTGCAAAATTTATTTCAGATCATTTTTCAATTAAAAGGCATCTGCTGCTATTTCTTCTGTTATGGACTGCCTAAAAAATCACTGTAAAAAGTACCCTAGACTAATTATATGGATGATACTGAAGTTGTTTATTACCCTTTTATGGACTTGGGTACTTAAATTACAGTTTTTCACAACTGTATGCAAAATGTGTAACATAATCTTTATGCAGTTTATTATAGAAACTGATATATGCATTAATCTGACCTTTGTCTAAATAGACCCTTAACCACAGGGAAAAAAAATCCAGAGGCATCTATCAGCATGTGAGCAGTATCAAAACTGCTAAATCTATTAACTTTGTTTTCCTTTCACTATTATTAAACTGGAAAGCAAAATTCAGCTGGAAAATTATGCCATTTGGGTTCCCTTGTCATCATGTAGTAAGTATGAGAAATATATGTGGAATAGCCAAATGGCCAATAGACAAAACACCCACTCCAAGTGACGTACTGTTTTCCATACCACTCAGACAAAATCAAAACAACAGAGCTGTTGCAAACAAAAACAAAATAACATTTCCCATAAGCATTCCAGACAGAGAAAATTTACAGGAAAAGAAAGCTGGGAAAAGACCCAGAGTGATGTGAGTGTTTGTACCTCCAGCCATAAAATCCGCTTCTGGTCGAGCTGGTAAACAACAGTTTAACATTAAAAACACATAAAGGCTCACCATCGATTAATTGTCAAACTTTGGAGTTAAAGATTTCCAGCAGCTGAAGGGCTGCTGGTGCTGCTGCCCTGGCCAGGGGGGTTGGATGCTCATCCCTCCTGCCCTGCACTGGGGCAGATGCAGCCAAGGAACTTCATTTCATTCAGAAAAGAGCAAGATTTGGCCTGGGGAAAAGCTCCAGTGCTAGAGCAAGGAGGGGAAAGTAAACAATCAGGTTGATTGCTTCAGAGTGCTCTGTAGAGTTCAAAAAAAAAAAAAAAAAAAAAAGAAAAAAAGGAAAAAAAAAATCCAGCCTTTTTTTTCTTTCCGGAAAGTCCTTCCAACTCTCAGTGCAGCCTGGCGGAATAACAACTTTAAAAAGTGAAGATGTCGCTTTTTTTATAGCTGACTCACATTTATATAACTTTGTTAATGCATCTGCTCCCTGGAAGTTACAGTATCTGTGTTCAGCCGCGATACCTGCCCATAAATCGTGGCAGCGCGGCGAATATCAACAGCTGCATTTTACTATTTCAGCCCGTCAGTTTACACTGTCTCCATCACGGCGAATTCCTGTCAGCTGCACTCTCGCTAACACAATTCCTGTGTTTTGCCTGGCAGTAAATGGACGCTCCTGCCCCAGCATCATCTAAACAACTCTGTTAACATTTGCCCCCGAGCGTCTCTCTCTTTGTCCAGTCCCTGTCTTCTAACAGATGTCATCCAAGTCTAATCAAGCATAAAATGGTCATAAATATTTCTTTCTGGTAGATTTCACATTCGCATTTCATGCAGGGACATGATATTTTTCTGCTACCTCCAGGGAGTACCTAATGCAAAAACCAGTTACTTACATTCAAGGCTCATGTTCCTTTAGTAAAATGCAGCACATGTTCTCAGTTCAAAGACATAAAAAGGCGCAAGACTTTATCTTCTTTTGTTTAACTGCACCCTTTTTTTTTTTTTTTTAAGTAATGTGTGCCGTGGCTTCCATCTAGGTATGACATTGTCCTTTGCTTACCAGGCAAACACACAATGCTGAATTTTGACCCTGCTACTCTCCCAAGCACAAGCATTTTTGAGTTTCCTACTCCCATACCTTAATTATTGCACAAAGTATAGATTTCTTTTTTTCCTCAGCTGTTTCATTTGCCAAGCTATTTAAAGAATTCACATGAAAAAAGCACTTCACTATTTTGGTTCTTTTATGCAAAAATTTGCAACCTACCTCATCTTCTTTCATTAAAAACAGTTAAATGGTTCTAGGATACAAATTTAAGGCTCATGCCTATTTAACAGTTGATAATCACGAGATATAAGCAATTTCCAGTGCTTAAACTTTGAAACTATTTTCAAGATAATTAATTCTTCTTGATGTTAGAGTCATCAGAAAAATTGTATTTACCCTTGGTAAACTTGGTAAATAATATGTCAGACTGGAAAATAAAAATAACCTTATATTATCCACAAAGCTGTGTCTTATCATTTTTTCCCCCTTTATGTTTGGCACAGCAGAAATATGCCACAGCTATTTAAAGTGAACCACACAACACTTAAGGATATAGATCACAACAGTGAAGCTGTTTTTCCTCTTCCTTCTCCACTGAGCCTAATATTTGATTACTGTTAGTCAAATCAAGCTTTCAGGCAAATAATCTCCATTTCTTAAGTTAATGAGATGTGGTCATGTCGACAACAGCTTGCAGAAACTTTTAATTCCAATTCCTGCAGGCTGTGCTGGCCTCTTTTACAGCAACCACGGTATGAATGAGTCAAATTTGCCAAAATGGCTTATGTAGACAAGTGCACACTTTAAAGAGGCACTAATTAAAAATACCCACTGGTATCATAATTTAAATACCATGAAAATAAACTGTAAAAGTAGCTCAGCTACAATCTTATGACTTTCCTTAGAGCTCGTTTACTTTAACTAGATGATGTTTTATTGCAGATGTATTCCTAGCTAAAAACAATTTTACGTCTTGGAGGAATTCAAGATTTTGATATAATTAAACAATTTATGTTAATATTTGTTTCACATAAGCTATTAAGCAAGCCCCCCAGAACAAGTGCTAATTGAGAAAGATGCAAAGAAGTAGACTGCTGAAGTAAGCAGCAAATTTATACTGTGGATTTACTGCTCTATCTGCAACTTCCCCCCTCATTACAGCCCTCTTTCTCCCTCTCACTCTCTGCTAAGGCTCCCAGCTGTACTGAATCCCATTAAAACACTTTCCTTGGATGCTGCTATCTATTGCTTTCCTCAAAAAAGGAAGAAGAGGAGCAGGGAGAAGGAGAGGTGGAGCTTGGTATTATTCTCGATGCACTTCCCTGGCCACAAGTTCTCAAAAATCCCTTTTGTCTTTCTGGTTTTTTGGCAGGGAATGAGAGCAGCACAGCTGTACTGTAACAAAAGCAGACGTGAGACCAAAAATAAAATAAAGTTGGTGCTGAGAGGGTTAAACCTATTTAAGGGGTTAAATATGCAATTACCACTGACTAAAACCAGAGAGACATATAGATAAATAGAAGAAATGAAGTCCCCAGGTTCCATTCAGAAGCCTTCATCACATTACTAGCAGACAGAAAACTCTTTAAGTACCATTTTCAGATGTTAAATCATTGTTCGTGCAGCACATATTCTCACTATTCCTGGGGGAACAATATCTGAAGACAGCGTGCTAACAAATGCAATCCAGTAAACAGGCATTTTTCCTCTTGTTGTTAGTACCTTTGTGTTCCAGCTCCCAGCTCTGTCATCCATGCCTTCTCTCTGCTTTGAAGTTAAAGTACTGAATGAGCGTTGTCATCTATTATCCAGAGTGTGCATGTAGATTATAAATAAGAAATAAAAGTGACTTTCAGTACACTGCTTTTGCATTAGCAAGTTGCCTTCTCTGTTACCTCCTCTGTCCTTCATACTTTGCTACCAACATTATATTAAAAATATGACTTTAAGTGTTTCTTCTAGAATGCTATAAAATATGTACACAGCAGAGAAGAAAGTTTTATTGGAACAAACAAGTCCAGCAGTTTAACCAGGTTCATGAGCTCAGCTTCAACAGACTGTTTAACCCTTATCTGCAGATGTCCTTCAGGCCCCTGACACATTAATTGCATCCCCAGCTTCTTTTGCATGCACACTACTGAGCACAGAGCTATTAATTACACTGGAGTTTATTTACAGAAAGAGCCTTTTCCACTATTGATCAATTATTTATTAATATTTTCTGGTGTAACAATTTTTCATTTTAAGACCACAAATAAACACTTTCCTACGAGTAACAGCACTGACCTATTTCAACTGCATCTGCTTGTACCTGGTAAACAAAGTCATCTCCATGAACATAACTATGAGACTTCGAAACATTTCTCCCATTGCTTCATCTGAAGGAAGATGTGAGGACTAAGCAATCACAGAATTGTATCACGGAATCCTAGAATGGTTTGGGTGGGAAGATCATCTACTTCATACCCCCTGCTACGGGCAGGGAAACCCTCCACTGCCCTCTGCTTTCAGCTGGCTTCAACAAGCACCACTTTGGGTCTCTTAATCCACACATGCTGCCTAAATTATGGCACCTTAGGAAGGAAGGAGAAAGGTGTTTCAGGCCCTGAGGGGTGGTGGGCACCAAGGATGTGAGTCGAGATCTTTATCCTGGCCCTGCTCCAGCCCTGGGCCACCTCTGGGCAGAGACACAGTAGTCTCAGGTCCCACACATCGCCTGCCCAGATGTGCCTCTGCAAAACTTTTGGGGAAATCTAAGCAGAACCAAACTTAGCAGAGCCCAAAGCCAGCACTGCATGACAAGCTGGAACCACAGAATCATTTATGTTGGAAAAGACCTTTAGGATCATCAAGTCCAACTCTTGATTGCACTGCCAAGTCAAAAAGCCAGCTTTACAAAGAGTAAGTACAAGCCTAGGAACAATACACTTCTAAATAAATAATAAGCCTTTTACACTTAATAATTTCCTCATTATTCAGTGGAATGTCCATTTGAGATGACCAAAAGCATACTCATGCACCTAGCTCCCCTTCAATTCCACATTCAGGTTAAAGCCTTGGCATACAATAACTCTTGAACAATATCTGTGTTGTTTCAGATGAGGGGAGCGCAAAGACCTGAGGACCAAAGCTCCTCTGGAGAGAGAGAAAAGACTGGATGGGACACACCACTGGCAGTGCCCTGGCTGCTACCTGCAAAACAATGGTATCAGCAAGATTTTCTGCAAATAAAGTCCCTTGGTGCAGCTCCCTGCCTCTGCAGATGGCAGCGACTTTTGGGGCAGAAGGGGAACTGCCTCTTGGCTCTTCTGGAACCAAGATTTGCAGTCCATTTGTGGCTTAGTATGGGCTGGTCAGGTAAAGAATCTGCAGGGCAGGCAGAGAGGAGCTCTGCTTCCCTTCATCCCTCCAGGTGTCCTGGATCTTTCATCCTTTTAGATAAACAATAATGATATAAGGAGGTTCAAGCACAGTCCAGTGTTTTTCACTCGGACATATGGGAGCCAGTCCTTTTACAAAATGCTTTTGGTAAATGGTTCAAGTCCCTCTAAAGGCTGGGGCAATCCAGTAATAATTTTCAAGACTATCATAGAATATGCTGAGTTGGAAGAGACCCATCAGGATCACTGAGTCCAACTCCTGACCCTGTACAGGACACCTCAAAAATCCCACCATGTGCCTTGTCACCTACTGCTTGTCCAGAACATCACCAAGAAAAAATGAGATGGAGAAAAATGGAGTAGAAGAGGCACTCCTTCCCTCCACCAGGACAGGATGGAAATGTGATGGTGCCTAACAGTCTTTCACTGGCAGATAACACATCTGCAGGCAGCTCAAACAGCTGGAGAGCCCCATTCTCCCTCCCTTAGGTAAGGGAGCAGTGGAATCTCTGGATGCATATGGAGTATCAGAAACCTCATGTAAATGTGAATGGCATGCTGGTGAGCCCTCCACTGGTGCCAGCCCAGGCACAGGAGCCCCTCCAGCTCTGGGAAAGCACCACATGCAGGACCTGATCATGACTTACCCTGGGGAAAGAGGCAGCCCTTTGGTCCTTGGCATTCACTGTGGGAGAACATGAAGGGGCACTCTTTTACCTGCTAGGGGCCAGTTTCCATCCAGCTCCTGTCCACAGGACTGAACAAACTGAGCCCCAGCCCGGCTCCCTTACTCAGCAAGTTCCTGTCTTGCCCAAGACGACTAATAAGTAAATACTCCCAGGTTTCATGAGTTCATTTAACAAGAGCTCTACCTCCCCAGCACAAGGGGATCAGCTCCTAGAGACAAGATGAGAGGAGGTGAAAAGCTGGTCTTAGGAAACATGAGATCAGGTACAAAAGGGATTCTTTGCTGTCAAGGCATAATATGTCAGCTTGTGATAAACCTGAATTGCTTCATATACCAAGGATCACTAGACATTAGCTGCTTTTTATATGGCAATATGGTTCAGAGGTTTCAGACAGAATATTGTTTTATGTTGATCACGATAAAACTCTCTGTAGCTTTGATAAAGCCTGCACAGGCTTTTCATTCAAACTAATGAGTGAGACTGGCTGCTGGAAGCTGAGGCATGCTCTTGATGCTTTCCAATGGTTCAACTCATAACCAGGAATCAATTCAGCCTGAATAAGCCAGAGTGTTACTCATCTAAGGGGTTTTGAATGATGATCCTGTTCCCTGTGCTTTCCCCAGGTACACCTGAAAAGGCACAGTGACAAAGGGAGCACCACATGTTGGCAAAGTACATCTCTTAGCAGGGGATCTCCTGGGTGCAGCCTGCTCTGAAGGAACAGTTGGCTCACTCTGTAATCAGCCATCAAACAGCCCCGGCCCGATGGGCGATTCACTTAGCACAGGCCTTTTGCTGCTATGCTTTCCAACATCTGTTTCAATGCTTGTCATCTCCCTGCTTTAAACAAATGTACTGCAGATGTCTTGTCTTGTGGACGACAGGGACTTGGCAGAGACAGGAACAGAGGCCTCCAAATGACAGAGGCGCGGCTAAGGCAATTATTGGGGGGTTCCGGATAGACTCTGTGCACTGAACATGAAATGGGATTTTCACTCACACCCCCATCCCATGTCCCCCTTTGAACCTACTGTTTTCTCCTTCAGATTTAAAAGAGTGATGAAGGACAGTGACTGGGATGGAGACTAAAGTGCAGCCTCTTCAGAAACATGTGGCTTGAGTCTTCTCAAAAGATTTATCATTGACATACACAATTAAATGGGAAAAACACACTCACTGGCTCATCTTTTGTTCCAAGGACAACTGGACATGGAGGGACAACATGCATGGTAAAGATAGTAACTTCCCAGACCAGACTGTGGCCTGGAAACAACAGCAAAGAGACTTTATTGGGCTAAAATTATACTTCTGGAAGAATCAATATATGAAATGGGATACACAACAAAGACCAGGGATGGATTACTGTGAGGGGTCTCCAGGCACATCCATTCTAGGGTGTTCTTTCCATGTAAATAAAATTTGAGTTTCCACTAGGAAAACCAATTAATTGAGGCCCGACATTTTTTATTTCCTGAGTGCTACTTTTGTCCCTTTGAATGCACCCTACCTATAGCTGTTTTTGAGGTATAGCTGGGGTGAGCTATGCAGTCAATAAGATTCCAACAATCTCATTTTTTCTTAACTTGGGTTCTTGGTGCAATAGCTGTGAAGAAGCTGGAACAAGCCAGGTGCTCTCCCTGCTGCTCTGTCCTACCCAGCAAAGGCAACATGAGTTTATCTACACTGTTTTGAACTCCAGGTGCTGGTCAGCCCAAGATGCAGGTGATCCAAGATGGAAGCACCTAAGGCCTGGCTAGACAGGGCTTGGAGCAACCTAGTCTAGTGGAAGGTGTCCCTGCCCATGACAGGGGGTTTTAATGAGATGATCTTTAAGGTCTCATCCAACCCAAGCCCTTTTATGATTTCATGGTAAGATTTTTGGTCAAGCACTGGGGAAAAACTTCCTAATGGAGAGTTGAGCATCAAAAGACCTGGGCAGGACTGAAAGCTGCATTGACAGACTGCTGAGACATAGATCAGGCAGACTCAGGAGTGTCAAAGCCACAACTCTACTCCAGCCTTTGCTCTGCATGGAAAAAAAGAGTGTTTTTCCAAAACCCACATAGAAATATGTTAAGACCAGAGAGAGAGAGGAGTTCACAGCAAACCTGGGCTGGTGGGCTGCCCTATCCTGAGCATGGCTGCAGCCCAGCCAGGCCATCAGCCAGCACTGGAGGAGTTTCTACCACGGGCTCCCCGTGACCCTGGAAGGATCCCCAAACGTGAACACAGCAGCGCTTCCCTGCCCCCAGGGAGAGGCACATATTTCTGCTTGCAGTTTATGAATCTTTGACGTACAGTCCCTATGACACAGCCTTGGAAGGCCATATCTTTTATTTATTATGCCTAGCAATTGTCCTTGTAACCAATTATGAAAAAAAGCAGGTGGTCAACAGAAACTCTGCAAAATAAAACGCCTTGGCAAAGCAAACACTGTACCTTTCAGACCAAGAAAAAAATATTGTAAACAGAGCTAATCACTGTTAAACCCTTATAATCCAGTCCTTGCCCAAGTTAAGAGACTGAAAGCAAGAGTAAAACACTTCAAAAAGCATTAATTGGAGGAATTGGTGAATCATTTCTCAAGGAAAAGAGTAAGAACTATTTTAAACTCCAAATACTCACTGTGTTGTGTACAGGGGCTCAGACCCATCCTGGCAGACTGGACTAAGGGACAGGAGTCCCACACCACCTGCTGGGATGGATGCTCCAGGAACATCTGCTCCAGGGACCTGGAAAAGGGCTGGAGCAATATAGGGAGCTGCCAATATGGGCTTCACCCCAGGAGTCATAAAGGAAGATGTGTGGAACAGCAAAGAGCCCACTTTTAGCTCCTCCATAAAGCAGCTACAGTTACCAGTATTCCCTGCACCTTCTTGAGTATTATATTCAATAATATTAATAGGCTCATATTTACCATATCTTAAAAGCTAACAATCCCATTGCCAGCGCTAATTAAAAAGACAAGAAGCAGAAAAGAAGCAGTGGATTATTTCTTCAATATGGATTCACGCCTAGATTTAATAAAACCTGCTTTAGCGTTATAACCTTACATTTGTTTCAAGAACACTATAAAAGATAAGTCTGCTTTTTGTTGTTTATTGACTTGGAGGGTTTTCTTTTGGATCTGTAATACAGCATTACAGCTACAGGAAGGTGAGGACGGAGACTGTTTTCCTTGAACCAAACAACTGCTTTTGCTACCCAAATACCATGTCTGGGATGAAGAAGCCAGCACAGCTATTGAGAGAGAAGAACAGGCACTAAAATGAAGCACTGGGGAGGTTTAGCTGTACCAAACCCCCCCCGTGACCTTACAGAAAGCACTTTACCTACAGCTACAAGTGGATGCCACAGCCAGTTCTTCCAGAAGAGAGACTTGGGGGTTTCTTCCAGACAGAGAGCACCCCTGTCCCAAACACAGAGCTCCCACACCTCCACACTCAGCACACTGGATGCTTTCAACTTCAGCTTTCCATTAAAATCCAGAACAGTTGCTTTCCACACACACCTGTCCATCCTGCTCTGAGTCTGAAGAAGAGGGATGACGTAGCAGAGCAGGTATGCAATGCAACACAACAAAGCCAAGATAAACTGCAGCCACTCTCCCCAAAACCAGAGCTATTCCTAGGTGAGCTCATCAGCAGATCAAGTTTCTCATTTAAGCAGAGGCCAGAAGAATTCTCCTGGAGACTGCTGAGACTGGACTGTGAGGATCTGAGTGCTCCAAATGCTTTCTTATCCATAAGAAAAACTATGTTCCATCTTGTTTCTAATTTTTGCTGCAAGATGCTGGGCCCCACTACTTCTAACAAGTTCCATTCTCCTTCCTTGTGCCTGTCTGACCTTTCTCCTGCAGTGAATCACATAATTATGTAGAAACAGAAATACAAAACAGTGACAGTTTAAGAACACAAATGCTCCAGTTTCATCTGTGAGAGAGCAGCCAATCCTCCCAAAGTTGTGGGTCTGCTGCTGATTCAGGATGCCAGAAGGTGCTAGGGAAGATCTACCCTCTGCCCACACAGTCCTTGGGATCAGCAAGGGACCTTACCCTTATTTCTGCATGTATCTCATGGATTACTGGAAAAAGGAGCAAAAAAGCAAGAATGTCAGACAGTCAGTGGTCTTACAACATTTCACTGGTGTTGCAGCTCTTTCCTGGCAGACATTTTTCAGTATTGGTGATAATAACAAGGAAAATTTACGGAAAACTTGATTTGAGCACACCAACAGCAACCACATTCTTTTAGCTTGTGATCACTCTAGCTCAGATAGACAAGATTTCCCCCCTGCTTCCTGCACTTAATTTCCAGGTAGAGTTTGTTAAAGCCTGAAATCCCACCTGAACTTTGGAAAGTCTTAAAAAAAAAAAAAAAAGAAAAAAAGAAAAAAGGAAGAAAAAAGGAGAAAAAAGACCCATACACAAATATTTGGCTAAGTGACCCATAGCAAATTGCGTAATGCCAGTTAAAAGTTGTGTTTTCTAAGTATCAGCCCCAGAGGTTTTATCTGAAATAAAATCCTGATTACTTCAGATTCTGCAGGCAAACTGTGACCTTGCTCTGCATCTCCAAATTTGAAACATTTGTGTTGTGCCCCATGATAACGATGCCTCTTGCTAGAAAGGAACCAAATCCTTTGAAAAACTTGCTTATTTTATGTAATAAGGTAAGAAGGCCCCAAAGATGCATAGAAGAATTAGTCCAGCCTTGAAGCTTGATCAAAAGAGGTCACCTGAACTTGGAACTGCAGTGCTCTACCAAGCAAAAATGACCCATCTGCAGGCATGCAGCTGCATGCCCAGTGATGTTTCTGTCTGTAACCATCCCAGTCCTCAATCCTCTGGTCATTAAATGAGAACCAGTATTAGGTCAGCACACAGAACACAAGGAATTATATCCATTTCTTGCATCCTTCTCTTTGGTTTGCCTGGGAACTCGCTCTGAGAGCTGGGGGCAAAGGGGAGAACTGCACTGATGAGTTTTACAACACGTTGTCAGAGAGATTAAATAGCCCAACTCTCCTCAACCTTCACTTCACCAGCCCTACTTTCAGTAGCCTGGATAAAAAAAAAAGGAAAGAATCCAAAACAACACAAAAAACAAACAAAAACCCTTAAAAGAAAAAGAAGAAATATGATTCAAAATAAATTGAAAAGCCCAACTTGTAATAAACCTGGCACTTGCCCCAGGCTTCAGGGATATCTGAGACTATACACTCCACAGACACAATCTGTAGCTTTTATAGAGAAAAAAGAGATATATTTGCACTATTTAAAACAGGTTGCAAATGTAGTTTATGTTTTGGAAATGTAGGGAGCATGGCTAACAAAATAAAGAATGCAGCAACAAAACAAGCAACACTATCCTACAAAACTGTCATTATATAATGTCACTGTTTACACTAAGCCTCCAAAAGATACCTTCTGTTAATTTTTTTTAATTAATGGGGTGCTATGCAGTTAAATAAACTCATGAAGAGTATTCACAACTTCTGCATTTTTACTTCAAATCTCAATCTTTATTTACTACATCACTGCTATAAATTACAACAGTACTATTAACATTCTTCTCACTTGCTGGGATACCCAGTGGAGCTCCCTGAGAGAAAGAACATAATGCAGGAAACCATGGCATTCGATTTCTGTTCTTATTTAAATGTTTTAAAGTCAGACAAAACTCCACTGAAATCAAGGGCTACACTACTGAAAACAGCTGCAATTCCACTGCTGCTCCTCAGGCACTGGCAAACAATCTCCCTCCATGCAGCGTGTCTCCAAATAAAGTTAAATTAGTTCTAAAGTATCAGCAATCCATGCAACTTCTTATAAGTGTGAAATTACTTAAGCCTTAATTCAGCAAGGTACTTAAGCACATTCCTAATTTTACAGGCATGAGACGTACCAGTGACCTTAATCAGACTAGTCACGCACTTACATTTAGGCACATGCTTAAGCATCTCACAACGATAAAAGCCATGATGAGGAACAGTTCCATGTGAATTAAAGGCTGCTTTGCACCTCCATAGCACACTACCATTTTAAGTTTGAGATATATATATATATATACATGTTTGGTACAAATAAGTGGTTGTACCACTTATAAAACAACCCTTAAAGTATGAAGATCACTGGAGGAGGAACAGCCTTTAATAATCTGAATAACATCAATCACTTGAAATAGACTTTTAATTCATATCTGATGCTTGCTGGAAGCCTTTTGCAGTGTATACACGTGCTGGCTAACAGCTTTAAAGCATTCCTTTGCGGACTTTCCCTAAACAGCACTCCTGAATGTGGAACTTTATTGCTTATGAGTAAGCATAAGCAAATATAAGGGGAGAGTGCACACCTACGAAAACAGCTGGGAACAAACACACCACTGCTGAATTTTCACAGGGATGCAAGACTAAAAATCAACCCAGCAAACATATTTCAGAAGCTCCATCCCTTCAAAGAGCCCACAGAAACTTAAACGATTACTGCCTGATCCTAATTTACCAGGTGAACTAAAAGCAGCTATTGTAAAACAATAAATAAATACAGAAATAGACATGGACAGCCTACAGAGGACTTCTGGATTTGGATGTGCACATAACCCAGGTGATTACATGTCTAATGACCCAGCTTCTGCATGCCCATACTTGTACCTGCACACACAACAGCAGAGCTCTGGGTGCCAATGTCAAGGTGCTCTGAGGACTTGGCTATATGCAGTTATTTATCAAAGACCTCAGAAGCAAAATAAAACAAAACCAAGACAAAGAGAAAACAATAATCTCAGCAAGTGCAACTAAGTAGCAGTTTCCCCTTACCCTTCAACAGTTAGAGAAAATTTAGGGCTTGTTGGTGTCAATAAGTAGTTATAACAAAGACATTAGCAATAGTGAGGATAGAGAATGCTGCATGAATGTTCTCAGCATGGTTCATTGACAACTGATCTAAAAATTGAATTATTAAGGAAAAAAATCATTGATTCTAAAACCCAGGCAAGGTAGCCAGCCTATGTGAAAACATTTAATTTTTCCAGCGCTGCTTCATTCCTAAGCTCTCAGAGCCACAGCTTTTCCATTGAAAAGCAAAAGACATTTTACGCACAATTTTCCCTCTACTAGAAAGAGGTATATTGTGCCCTTCAGTGAACATAAAATTGATATTATCGTCTCTTAGTTTATATCTCACTACTTAACCTTCAGATTAAAAGTTATTAGATTTGAATGACTAAAAAGACATCATGTCACCTTCCGTTCAATGCTGGGAGATGGCAGAACTTGGGGGAAAAGTCTGAATGATAAAAAACACAAAGTTACTGGGAGCATAAAGTTGTTTTTCACATCTCTGATGAAACAGCAGAAGCTCTACAAATGCAGTCATCTTTTCACCATGTTGTACTCTTCAGTTATGAGGGTACTACAATACAAAATCAGACACAATCCAATAGCCTGCATGGAGTTTAATCTATACTTTCAAATGGCTCCTTCAATAGCAACAGCAGTTTAATAATTAGGCTTTATGTCTCTTTGGACAAAATGACTCAACACGGACGCTCCCTTAAAGTCTAACAAACAATTTTGGTCTAACCTAGTTATGTCAATACGAAACAAAGACTTTATCTTGGATCTAATTTAGCAGTTTTGCTCTACAGAGATAAGTCCACATCATGATCAATGGGACCATAAAACTCCTGATGCGGTTTGTAACCTCTCACAGGTTTGCAAAATAACATGAAACTAACCAATTAAAAAAAAGAAAAAAAGTATTTCTTTCATTTACACTGTGATACATTCGTATTTCTTTCTAGTCAAATTTTCTTTTTGATCTGCCCAATTAAAACAGCCTCTCAACAATACAGCAAGTCCCCCATTTCTTGTACATTTCCCTTGTCTTTGAACATGAACAAAATCTGAAGAATCCACATATTCCCTCTGGAGTTCAATTCCCTCAATCCAACACTTCACATCTCAACATTTCATGAAACAACTACTACCAAAGGGCCCAGCTATGGCATCTTCACACAGACACCACAAACAGTCCAACTGCAGGCACTGACTTGGGCACAGACTAGAATCTAGTCCAAATTTCTTTTGTCTATCAAACCTTCTTTTATATATGAGCGTTTTTTTTTTTTTTCACTTGGAGACATTTAGTGGAATAAAAGTAAAAAACCAGGATATAACGCCATCGTTTTTTTTTTTTTTTCAAGGAAAACCCCCTTCTTTCCTTACTTGGTGGACACATGGCAAAACTAGTATTTATCTAAATTCTTCTGAAAGCTTGAAGTGACACTTCATAATTACAGTATAGTTCAGCTCAAAGACGAAGCGAAGAAAAGAAACTTCCCCACAATTCTTTACATAAACCTCCTCCTTCTTTCTCCACATACCAGTTGCATTTGTATTTCTATTCTAGTTTGTCATAAACACGGCCACCTTGTAACCTTTTTTATCAAGCAATCTATGCACTACCTAAAAGTACACTACACTCCATCAGACAAGCTATAGGTTTACATTATCCAAACATTCCAATTCTGCCTGCTCAGCGCAGGTTGTCAATAAATGCAAGCAATTGCAAAACAGCAGTGTGTGTTTTCTTCCTTAAGAGAACACTGATAGGAGCCTGCCAGTTCTGCAAAATAAACCCTTTGCAATCTCTGCAGCTAATCTGTCAACAAATTACTATTAAAGTCATACCTCCTCAAAGTTCAAAAGCATTCTGGATTAGACAAAGATACTGAGTTTTATACTCGTGGGGCAGTACTTGAAGTTACAGTATCAAAGTGGATCCGGCTATTGATGTGGAGAGGTTTGTATTTCTGCCACCGTGCAACACAGCACTTGGTGTCTTGCTGCTATACATCAGGATTCAACTTTGTAATCATTCTCTTTGTTCAATTCATAGTCTTGTTTCACTGCTAATAACGTGAAGAACACTTTAATGAATAGTCCTGAGGATAAAAATAAAATGTAATAAATAATATTTATTTTATAAGCTTTAAAAAAAAAAAAAAAAAAGAACTGAGGCATCAAATCTTCTGTTTGAGTAGACGTCAGAAACCACTGAAGCAACTACAGCTGTGATCATGAACATTAAAAGGCAGTTTGTCCCTATGAGTCTTTGTTTATTTCTGCTTGGTAGGCAGGAGTCACCCCATCATTACATCCCTTCTGCCCAAGCTTCCCTCGCCCAGCCTGACCTTCAGCTTGTGGGTCACTCCAACACCCATTCTGCACCTCCCAGATGTTTTTCACGATGCCTCAGAGCCAACAGATGTTGCCAGACTCTGCCTGGTACCCTGTTCCCAGGTTTTCTGTTCTGTTGCTGGGTTCTGCCTCTGTGGGCACTCTGGGACAAAGCTCCTGAGCCCCACTACCTGACCCCACACCACATCCCAGCTCCGTGTCTTTAGGAACTACAATAATCCAGGTAACCTTCACACCTACTCCAGACTTTACAAGCAGGTCACCAAATCCCTGCCCATTCCACCTCATCCTGACAGTCCCTGCCATGAGATGCTGACCTCTGGCACCTGTGGAGTCAGCAGCAGTGGGAAGGCCACCTCTCCCACTCCCAGCAGCTGCCAAAAATACTGTGAGAAAAGGTTCTTTCCCTTATACTTGGTTCTGAGGGTGACTTCTATACACATTTCCACTTTTACCCAGCTCTTCCACAGACATACCGGCCCTGAAGAGTCACTTGTGTTGCTTTGCCTTCCTTCTTTACCAATATAAACATCAGTTGGAGTTACTTGGCCTTATTGTAAACAGCAGAACCCATCCCCACATTTGCTACTCCCAGATTAACAGTACATTTTATGAGATTGCTAATGCAAAAATAATTGAGCATCACATCACTCTCTGTCTCCTTGCATGGCAGAATCACCCTAAAATGACATGGGAAGCATAAAACTTGTCCTACAAGTTCTCCCTGTACTCACAGCAAGAGTGATCACACCATACACTTCTCCTGCAAACATGAACATCTGTGGTGCTCCATATTTTTCCATGGTAAAATATTTACAAGTTTGCAAACCCATTAAAACTTCCTAAAAAAACCCTGAAGTATTTATGCTTTCCTCTCTCATACTAACAAAGCTATTAGTCCTAATAAATTCATAAATGTCACCAAAAATGTGACCCTAAATTCAGCACAGATGCTTTCACAAGCCATTGGACATGCAGGTTTCACTGTTCTGCCACGCTCAACATGGGAACACAAAACTAACCACAGCAGCAAAGCTCGAACTACCCACCACTGATTTTTTTTTCCAGACAAAACAAGTGCCAGGTGGCAAAATGAAAAGATTTGAATGAAATGCTCTTAAGAAATAGCTGTTTAATTCAGAACTCATTCATTTGTATTGAAGGAGTGTTTTGTAGAACGCATTCTGTTAAGTGACCTGAGAGCATATGTTGTATACGGAGAAACATCTAAACATTATGCTCCATGTTGTATGTGTATCTGTAAATGCTTGCATTAGCTGTCTGAAAACAACGGGGTTTTCTTCTTTTCAGCGTTTAAAAATATTTTCCCAACATCAAGATTGATATTTTTATGCTAGCTCTGATTACCCTCTTATTGTTATCAGGATTGGGTTTGCTGGTTGTTTTTTTATTTAATAACTGTTTTAAACTTTGCAATCAACTCACTTTATAAAAGATAAACTCCATGGAGAAGTTAGTCATCAAAACCAATTAGCAGCAGAATTCAAACACAGAACATAAAGGTCTTTGAAGAACTTGGAGAAAAGCAAGATCCCCAACCACATTCACTGTGCTGGCAGAGGATAAATAAACTCCAAGCTAAAATCAGAGCTGTGTGAAAGCAATCCTCAGCCTGGCAATCCCATCCCCAGCCCTGAGCACTCAGGTCTGAGCCAGGCACTTTTTGGGGAGGGCTGGAGGACTGGCAAGGAATGGGTGTCACTCCTTAATTGACTGAATGGGCAGCTGAATGACATCAGCCATTACACGAGAGGTGACAACATTATCTGAGACATCCTGAGCTCTGGGGATGGCTGTGGAGAAGCCCTGGCACAGGGTTAGCTAGTGGTGGACGAGCAGAGGTCTGAGCCGTTCTGGTCCACAGTGTGCACAAGTCTGCATAATCCCCCTCCCTGTTTCTCTCTGCACAAAGCCTCGCTGGAAAATTCCATAGTGCTCCTATGGAAAACACAGTGTAATTAACTCATTTTGATACGAAGCCTTTTTTAAGACGAGACCTTTGTGTTGAGCATATTTTACTCCTCTTCTACTGTCCTATATTAATCAAAGCTGTAACCCCTGTTGTCTTTGCACTACGAATCAGAATGTGCCCCTGGCAAAGAATGAGGGAAAAGTCAACAGGAATTAAGTTTCAGTGCAACTGTTTACTCAACTGTGGCCTGCAGTTATTGAAATTTTATCCATGGTTTTGTGTGACTACTGCAGTAATGAATTCAGCATGGCTGTGATTTTCTCACTGATGGTATTCTCACTTCAAGTAAAAACCTGTAGGACGAAAATGATTGAAACAACCAAAGTCTGTGCATTTAGTATCATCCATTTTTCTGACTTGTTTAATTATGGCAGCTTTCTGTCTTAGGTTGGCAAATGGGGTGCCCTGCTCCTCCTCAAGCCTTCACTTTGCTTTGTTTTTGAGCACAGGCTTTTTCTTCTCCACAACAACCTGCTAAAAAGATCACTGTACACTTAGGGGAGTCTTAACCAGCTGCCAATCGCTTATTTAAAAGGTTTTAAGAATCCTTATTGCATTAGAGAAAGTGAGGGTTAGGCGTGAGTGTATTCGCCATGGCTCTGCTGCAGCCTTTGTTCCCAAACACATTAATGATACATGCCCAGCACTTTGGTGTAAAATTTCCTCAGAGGGATTCAGAATTTTATCAGGGAAAAGAAAAAGCCAAAACGTATTATGTGGATAATTTACACTGGTGAATTTGGTCACTTCCCAGAAAATACACTAATTAAAATACCAAGGCGAAACGCGCAATTTGGTTCTGATTCTTCTGAGTTGAGGAACACTGACAAGGATGTATTTATTTATTTATTCTGATGTTTTGCACAGCAGATACCTCTGCAGCCTTCCTCACTAATAGAAAACACTCTGTTGATAGAGGTTGCTAGGCTGTATTAAAATTTGTTGCAAAAACAAAACTTCACGTTAGTGTATTTTCCACCCAGTGACACATTTTGGAAACCAGTTATTTGTATACAGCACTTCACCCAATCGCTGCCACCAGACTGAACGCATTCAGGCAACGGAAGCAAGCCCTGATCTTTGGGTGTTTCCAGGGAATGATTAAAAAGGAACCCCGGAAGAGAAGTCCAAGGTTTCCCTTTACACCAACAACTGCAATCCCCTACGGGCAAAAACGCACAGAATGTCACAGGCGAGTCCTAAAAGCATCCTCTGCCTGGCAAGTACAAAGGGTTTGGGAGGGGAGGATTAAATGCTTCATGCTTTTCCTGTAGGTAGGAAACTTGTAATGCATCTTACAGTACCTGCTGTTGCTGGAGATGTGCTAAATCTGCAGCCCCAATTTCAACGGAAGGTGTCTCGCCGTTTGATCTCACTTCCCGCAGGCTGCACTCTAGTAAATGGTTGCCACCGCTCGCTCCATTCTGAATGGCTGAACCGTTACTTTTTGTCTCAGTCCCAGATTCTTGCATCATGACTCAAAAACCTGAAATAATTTAGGAGAGGGGAGGGGGAGAAAAAAAAAAAAAAAGCAGCTGTTAAAACAGTTGCTGTATATAAGGAGACATGCCCTGTTTTAAATCCTGCCAAAACTGTAAACATATGTCATTTTCCTTCATACGATTTATCTTTCATTAATGGTTCATGCTACTAGTTTATGTTTATTTATCCATTGGTACAGCTATAATTTTAGTAAGTTAGTTCTCTTCTAAATATAGTATTATTTGCTCAACATCTTTTTTCCCTTAGAGAAAAAAAAATATTTTTGAACGAACACACAGAATCCATAATTAAATTTCTCTAGTTACATCTGGATGCTTTCCTTTGAAACGGATGAGTCATTCTTGGCAACAGATGATGGACAATATCAAAAATGTGATACACACTGTGTAGGGGCACGGAGGTGAAGCAGAGCATTCACTATTTTGGTTTTCCCTCATACCATGATAGTGCCAAATTAGCACCTTTTATTACTCTGAAGCAATTTAGGCTTAATCTGGGATGCGCTGACCCATCATCAGTTTTCACTTCAGGAGAACTGCTACTAATGCTCACAGAATTAATCTTGTTGGCCAAGTTTTTGGCTACGAATTTGGTCTGGATTTGGATGCACTTATGGCATTACAGTGAGGAGCCTCCTGTGTTATTTGGCTAAACATCATCTCAGCAGCCACAGCTCCCTCCAGCCAGCCCTCTCTACTGACTCTTGGTGTCAGGCTGTCCCTGGGTGCTTCACACTGTGTTCACCAACAGTGTCACTGGGTCACAAGGCTGCAATGAGAATGAGGACAAGTACCCAGCTCCTTACCCCAGAATCCCTGGGATTTACACACTCTCAGGAACTAAAATCAGCATTTGTGCACAAAACTCCCAACACAACGCACATACGCCAGTTTTCAGCTGCAAACCACTACCTCAGAGATATTACAATGACTTGTTTTATAAGTATTTCCACCTGCAAAGCCCCAGCTTCCAGGATTTAAATGCCATTAACCTGTCTGGCTTCCACCAGTCCATCCCTCATCTCCCCCTCGCTCAGGAGAGATGGGCATGGAAAGCCAAGTTGTGTGTCCCAAGCACACTGCCTGCCCCACACTAACCACACGGACATGTGAGCCACATGCCCCTGTGCAGGGTAGTTCACCTCAGAAGGAAGATGCTTCCTTCAAGGAAGAACCTGTTTGAATTCAGTAAACCAAGCACATGGATGGTAGTAGGACAGATTCAAACATTCTGATTACACTTAAATCAATTTCAGCTGGTCTACGGAAACTTCTCTCAATCTCTTTTGTTAAATCTTCAAATTATGCCAAGGGACAAAAGGGCTTGGAGACTCATTATAAAGCCTCTGTCAACTCCCCTGTAAAAGCTCCAGAGATCTAAACAAACCTACAGCTTTTCCAACACCGCTAGGAAATGCTTTCAGATTTTAACATGATCCTGCTCTGATACACACCAAGTATGGTGTGTTTTTCATTTTCAGCACTGTAAGGAAAGCCCATAAGCATGATAAGGTCTAAATAAGTGTTTACATCTAACAGGCAAGGCTGGATTGCACACCAGGCAGCAACTGCATGGCACAAGTTGCTTTGGAAGAAGAGACAGGAGTCAGAATCCACAGACAGCTCCCAAGTCACTCAAAGATATACCAGGCAATTTTCATATGCTACACTGCTAAAAAAGTTTTTACCCCATGACAAATCAAAAAGAAGGAACTGATGTCATTGTTTTCTGCTTCCACCCAAATCTGGAATCAGGTCTCAAATGGAGAAAATGTAGCACTACATTAATTTACCCCAGCAGCAGATGAGGACAAGGATGACCACCAAGAAAAACTGAGTTAGAGGGTTAAATCCCGAGATTCATGCCTTTGACTGTTTTGCAGCGTGACAGCAATGGTGGGTGGCACACCTCCACCCCATAGATGGAAGCTGACAGAGGAAGGACACACTCAAGAGTAGGTGGAAGGTGCCTCCAGCAGCCCCTGTGGTGAAAAGAGATGCTAAAATCCATGTGCCAGAACAGTAAAGAAGTACATCTCATTTTCCAGCACTTCTGATGCAACAAATGGGAAGTGAGAACCTGGATAAATAAGCAGTAGGGTCAGAGGAAGCACCAAGCAAAGCTCTGACAGCAGCAAGAAGAATGTGCAGCACTGAGGAGCAGATCCATCACTGCCTGATCACGATTTGTTGGCTTGCCCTTCCCGGCAAAATATCTCCAGGACACAGAAAATAATTCACAACCAAACTGGTCAAGAAATTATTTATTGTCTCTAGGACTGCAAAATGGTCCTGGAAAGAAAAAACAGAAGAAATTGCAACAATTTTTCTAACCTATAAGACTAAGAAAAAGATGGATTATTTATTGTATATGGTAAGAAAAAGATCATAGTTCTTGAGAACCTTTTCCATGACAAATTTCATGTTCTGTTTTACCTTTTGAAGGTAAACCAGCCAGTTACCAGCTCAGCTGCACAGGGTCCTGGCCACCCTAAGGATCCTACCCAGCAGAACTGCCAGCTACCAAAGGAATGAAGCTGCAAACAAGAGTTTGCTAAAGAGCAGTGTTTAAACTTTCCAAAATTTGTTTTAAAAGCAGAAGTAAACATCTTTAAGCAAATTTTGCTTTAAAAACACCAATTTACAAGCAGTGAACTTCAAGATAACTTAAACTAGATGCCTGTACAAAACAAAGGCACTTTTTAAAAATACCTCCGATAGAAAACTGGTATTTCAAGGGAAAAAGAGATAAAACTGTTTATTTCTTCACTGAAGTCAAATGTGAGTTGACATGAATAATCACAGTTTGGTTTGATCATTAAGTGTCATGTCATGAAAAATCAACCTGTGAGAGCTTTCTGCAAGAATGATTATTATTTGTCTTTTTGAGCACACCTAAATGAGCTGAGGTGATCGTACACCGAGGATGGCTGAGATAATTGTCTCTTCCCAGCACACAGGAGATGAACTTACAGGAGCCTATTACTGAAGTTTGTCATTCAAAATTGTGAAAGAAAAATGCAAAGCAAGGTTGATTTTATGCAACATAATTAGGTTCTGTGGGAACTGAACTGAAACTCCAGGTGAAGTATCACAAACCGTGATTCTGGTCTGAATACAACCAACACAGTGCTGGAGAAGCTGTTATGCATAATGATTTATTATAAGAAATAATAATACTCCACAACTGCTTCTGTGACAGGCAGGAGACCTGGTTCTGACTTAAGGAATTTAATGGTAGAAGAGCACACATCCATCTCATGTGTTCTAAAACGCAGAATGATTCTCTTATCAATTCCGCAAAGAAAAATGCATTTTTAAAACTTAAAATATGTGAGTTATTACTAGTGTAAGTATCTTTCTTTTTTATATATATATATAGAAAACTTCTTTGATATTTCATGTTATGAGGGATACAAAATGACTCTGAATTATTGAAGGTGACACAAGATGTTTTTCCCCTACGAAAGGACCAAAGGTAGGCTGCAGTACCAACAACAGCTTGTGAAACTTTATCCTGAAATCAAGGGGCACATAATAAAATAACTGTTCTGACTTAATGTCCGCTTGGTTTAAAAATTTCAGAACATTGATCAGTTTCTTCAGATTCCCATTTTAACCTGCACAGAACTTTTTCCAGCTTTGATGCACAGTCAAGCACAAAGTCAAAGCCCTACAGCTGGGCCCACCTCTTTGGTGGATATGTTATGTTCAAGGTAATGGAGCAAAATTTCAGTGAAGCAAAATCAAAAGAAGGCACTCTGTCAACAGGAGGACAACAGCTAATCATCTTCCAGATGACTTGGAGAGAAACAGGGCACAGCCAGTTTCTTAAGGACATGGTCAAAACTCAAAAAACACAGGTCAGACGTGAACTTTGCCTGAATCAAAATAATCTTTCTGATTACTCCAGTGTCGGTGTTTTGAGGTAAGAAATAGAACCTAGAGGAGTCTTAATTCTAAAAAATTTCCTTGTTAATGCATTAAAAACACGTCCATAAAGTCCATAGCACCGCCAAGACCAGATGCTGCTGATACACATCTCAGCTCCACTGGCCTATTAAGATGAGCAAGGTTAAGCATGGAGATTAGTAGGCAGGAGGTGGGCGCTGAAGTGTGCCACTGCTGCAATTCTGCTACCAGTATAGTTCCTGAAGACTAAGCAGCATTGTTTAATGTCAGCATGAGGGAGGATTTACTGACTGAAGCACCTGTCAGAAGGAGGACCCACTCCACGTCTGAAAGACTAAGGGACTGATATTCAGATGTCTTTAGATGCCTCACCATACACGGAGGCATCTGGTGAGGCATTTTTAAGATTCCTCAATAAGCACCAATCTATATCTTTAAGCACATCATCTCCTTTAAAAAACCATCCCTGGGGTCTTCTAGCCTTAAAATCGCTGTTTAAATACGCTTCCAGACTCAACGTGGACAACAGATTCACAATTTAGCCTCTGTGTTTCAAAGTTTCTTCGAGGCTGCTGACTGTATTTCAGATGTTAGTACTTGGAGGTGTTTACAAATACATATATGCACATAAAGATCATCAAGCATTTCTATCCCCTTGATAGAGCAAAAATGTTGTCATAATACAACCCTTCTTTGCCACATTTGTGAAAGATTTTAAGCTAACAAAAAGTTCAGTCTTTATTCCAGGGCAGTTAATTAAGGTTGACCAAGTCAGGCAGAAGTAAATTAACTTGGCTGATCAATTATTTATATGAAGCAGAATAAATGCCCTTAAAGAACTTGGCCCAGCCATGAAAGGACATGTAAATTAAACACAACACAGATTTATAAAATGTATTTCTGCTTTTATAGGCAGAAGAGTCAATGCTAAAATCAGTTTTAAGCGAGTGATCAGATGACACGATCTAGCCCAAAATTCTCCAGCAGGCATTCTACCCATACGTGCATAGTTTATAAATACAAGTTCTACCTATTTGTCACAACCAACTCCCCAAAACAGGCTCAGGAATAATTTTAGGGCATTTATCTGTGCAATTATTAAAAACAAAACAACCCAAACACTGTTTGGAAGAATTCCCACAACAATGTAACACCGCAAAGAAAGGATTTTACCTCTTGAAAATGAAACGTGCTCCGGAGTGCAACCAGCAAGGGAACACAGAGAGCAGGAGCAAAGCTGCTGCCTCCCCACAGCACAGGGACAGACAAACACTTGCAGCACCAGCCTGGCACTGCCCTGATCCAGCAGCGAGGACCCCGACAGCTTTCCCTGGAAACCCCTGCCCCACTCACAGGTGGTCTCTTTTAGTCCCGGTATCTCTGGAGGAAGTGCCCTGCCAGGGAAAGAACCTCAGGCTCCACATCCCACCACCAGTAGTTAATTTTTCCTGGAACATGTTTTGATGTCCCCCGGCTGATGCCAAAACACCCATCTCCTCCAGCTGAAACCCTGTGCTTAGGCTGGTGAGGCAGCCAGCAGCACCATCCCGCCATCCATGAGTTCAGTAAAAGAAAAAGGATTCACCAGTGGAAATTAAAAGCCTTGTGTAAGGTAAGGCTTGATGTGCCGTGGGGGAAGGCGTACAGATGTTCAGCTGCTCATTTACTAAATTACACCATGTCACAATTAACTGTGAATCAGCCAGCTTCACATGAGCAGCTCAAGGGCTGCCACCATGCTAAGTGCAGAAATAACGCCGGGGAGGGAAGTCCAAACTAGCCAGGTGGACCAGATGACTTCTCTTTGCCTGTGTTTGTGGTTAGCACGACTATTAGAGAGAGCTATCCCAACATATGGCACGATTTAACTAAATCAGATCATGCTGAACTCACCAGCCTTTCTCAACTTACAAACCCCTCCGCTCTCGTCATTGCAGATGGGTGAACACCCGTCATGCTTTTAGAGTTTTCAGTAGCCGTCATTTATCCTGCTGACAGGGTGTATTTTAGGTATAATTATGTACTAACTAACTATAGATCAACTGTCAGTACATTAGTGTACTTTTTGGATAAAACTTCATGCTTACCCCTTTGAAGGCCACTCGCCTACACACTACTGGTGGTTGCTGAATTGTGCAGGAGTAGGAGAAAGGAGAAGGGGATTCAAAGTGCAATTAAGGATCATCTTTAGGAATCAACCAAAATAGTAGCAAACAGAGCAAATCAGGCTTTGCTGTCCTAAAAAGTGATGCTGAGTCACGTCTGACAGCGGGGTTTGGAGGAGGAGAGGCAAACCTGGAGCAAGGCAAGGGAAGGAACATGCACGGGATGTGTGGAAAGAGGAAACAAAGAGACAGCGACGAGGTGAAATCCTTTGATATTTCCTCAGCTTAAAGAGGTAATTCAATGCATTAAAATGGATCCTTGAAATTTCAAAGGATGAAACTCACACAACAAAGATTGTCGAGAGTGCTATTTTCTAGGATTAGAACAAAAACGTATTGGGATTTGCTATATGATCTCACATCGCTGAGCAAGACTGTACACTTGCTGTTATGCAAGCACCATCTTCCAATAGAGAATTTTCATAATTATAACAGAAAGGCGTAAATTTTCTAATGCATGGCAGTTCAAAAAGTAATCAAGAGAATGAGCCTGAGGGCTATTTTAATGTATGCAAAGCTAGTGACCCACAGTAAATGGGAGGTAGGCTTCAATGAATGCAAAGTAATGCACACATACTAAAGACCTGGTCTGATGAGGGACGGCTAAAATTAACACCCAATTAATTTCCGAATTGACAAACAAATGAAAGCCATAAATCTACTTTCTCATTAATTTTCTTGTGGTATAATTTAAAGCAGTAATATGAGGGCAAAAACTGAGCATTATCCATCATAAATATCAAAAAAGATAGCACTGTAACACCATAAATTATGCATATTACCTGTTGTTAAAAATGATTAATGTATTATCAACTTTATCGTGCACTGTATATGTCTAGACGTATCTAAAATCTGAATTTTCATTTAGTGCTTAGGAAATAAAGGGTCCAGAAGAAATGGGATTACCCGCAGCCCATCCTTGGCTCTGCCTCCTGACTCTCTCACCTCGGCTGGACTCATCCCAAGCCTTGGGCCAGTGGAGTTTGAGCACATGGCAGAGGTGATGTGCTGGCTTCCCTGGCAGGGAAACAAATCACACAGCTCCTGGAGCATCCCTGTGGGCCATGGCCCTGCACCTGGTTTACACAGGGCTGCTGCCCTTCCCTGTCCTGCTGACGCTGGGGTAGAGCTACTTGGTGATGCAGAGCCATGGGGAGGGGACAGAAGTAAAAGCAAGGAGCAGGAAAACATGAAGCTGTATCTAAATTCAGTGAATGGAAAGCCTGTGCTTTCCAGAAGTGGTGGAGTACAACACCTCGGACAACAGAAGAACACAAGTTGCCCGAGGGGGACCAGCCTGGTTTGCTCCCACCCATTATGGGTTTATGTCCACTTGCCACCCTCAAATCTCCTGAATGGCAGCTCCTGTCCAGAAGCAGACAGCCACAATTTTTTATTTTTTAAACTATATGCAGTGGCACCAGCTCTTTCACTGTTGGGGTGTGTGGCTCACATTGCCTGGGTTCCTTCTTTCCAGCAGCAGTGTGTTATCATCAGGGCCACAGCAACCTGAAATCATTTGGAGGCAGCTCAGTGAAAGGCTGACTGATGCTCTGCAGGACCTGAAATTTAAGACTGCTGTGGTGAGGAGAAGGGAAGGGGAACCAGGAGCCTAATCCCACTTGTGCCATACTGACTTATTGTGAAAGCATGGTCAAACAACTTCAGCTGTCAGAAAACCAGTCAGTGGAGCTACCCCTAAGGAAGTCTCTTCAGCTGAGGGTGTTGCTGACCACAATCAGTAAGAACAGAGATGGAGCAAATTCAAGAAAAATTAATTGAAACAGACATTAAAATTTTGCCATTTGCTCTATTCAGAAGAGCTGGAGTTGGTCCCCATGAAAAACTAGTGCACTAAAACATACCAAGCTGCAAAGACAACAGGTCTCACTCCCTTCCATGAGGTAATACCCATAGCATTAGACAGACAATAAACAATTCAACTTTCCTCAAATTATATTTCTGAATTCTCCCTTCATTTTACACATGCACACAGAAGTTACTCCCAGTCTCACCTTGGATAAACAAACCCCCTTTTGCAAAGCCAGCTCTATCTCAATCTATGCCTTTCAGCTTGACAGCTATTAAATCCATATTCAGCATGAAGCTCATGCCATAGATGCATAAAAGCTCTAGAGCTGGGCCACTTCCAAGTGACTGGCAAATATGATGTAATCATTTACATACCATCATCGACAGAGTGAGGTTCCTTCCTCTCTCTTGGGGAGAGCTGTCTTTCAGCTGTGAGCTTGACAGAAATCATCCTTACCATCACCGGGATCATCGCTTATTTGGAAGGAAAGGAATGGCAAGTGGCCAAAAAAAACCCCAAGCCAAACCAGAAGCCATAGCTGACTGTACCATGCGACTCTGTGACTGCTATCACATGGACAGGAGCACTATGGCACCAGAGGAGTGGCTCCTCCAGAAGGCAGGTGACAAGTGCAGCATGGTGAGGTGCAGAGTTCCCTCGGAGCTGCCCGTGGTCAGTGTCCCTGGGGATGTACCCACCTGCTCATCCCAGCCCAGGCATCACAGCAGCGTGGGGCTCCCTGCCGTTCTGTGCACAACAGGAACAGAAACTGCAGAGCTGCTCTCACAGCCAGGACTTATTTGTTTGCATGCACACTGCTCTGAGCTTGCATCACAAACTCTTGCAGTCTGCCTCACAGAAAAACAGGTGACTGTTCAACCAAATAAAAGACCAAAGTTGCATTTAGTAAATACAGTCAGTTTGTGCCAGACAGCAGCAGCACTGCTACAACAAGATAACACGAAACCTCGTACCAAGTGCTGGCTGTAGATGAATTAGACTCCCACCCTCCATGCACATCTCCATTAAAGCATATCTAAACTCTCTCTAGCAGCCTCCAGAAGTCAAAAACCACCTCAAAGCCAGGTGCAACTCTAACAATTCTGCACAATGCCATTTTCACTTCACCATTTTCAGTTTGCTCAAGGTAGCAAAGGTTTGATTCATGGCAGTAACAGGAGTCAATTAATGACCAGCTTGTCCACTTACACACTCCAGGTACCTCCTGCTCCCCTCCACACCGACACTGCAGCCCAAACAAGCAGTATGTTTGGATCACTGATGCAAACTAGGATATACAGGGGATCACATATTTATGCATATTTTGTTGTCTTCTTTTCCAAAGGGATGAAGAGGACAATTATTTAATTTTATCCTTTCTATGAATGTGTATCGAAGATACCTTAATAAATGAATTCACATATACAGGAACAGACAACACCTTCACACAAAAAGAGTTAACATTTCTTTCTCAAGGTCACTCAAAGAGGTTTTACTCCCTTTGTGTGAAAAGCTCCAGCCATTTACTGTTAGTGCTAACAGGTCCTGCCTGGCATTTGAAATTCAAGCCCCACTCAGAAACAATAACAAACAATAATTTTGAAAAACAAAGATGGTGCAAGCAAGTTTTTCTTGCTCGTTTTCAAAACAACCCAAAAGCAACAACTACCAGGATGGCTCTCTAATTAGGACTCCCAGAAACCAAAGAACAAACAGGCAGCACAGAGAAATTAGCAGATGTAAACGCAGTTTTCCAGTTATAAAAAGAAGAAAAGCAGCTCCGTCATCTCACTCACAGAGGAGGAGCAACAAAGTGCGTTTTAAATTTGGTATTTTCTCTCCATTCAAACGGCTCTCCTTCTAAAACAGATTTTCCTCAGATCTCCTCAGAAGTAAAACTGAAAGCTTTGCCTTTTCCAATTCCATTGAGGGCACATGCATCAGTTAAAATCCAACACGAGAAAAGAGGGAAACCAAGAAGTCCCCGACCAAACGCTGACATAGAACACAAGGCTGTACTTCAGGGGTGATTACCTGGTTCATAGCCCTATACCTTTATCCTAGACCTTCTACCTCCTTGTTTGCTCCATGCAGGATTTTCTAGCCATCAGCCGTCTACTGCTGTGCTAGTCGTCTTGCAGGAGTGCTCTCTCCCTTCTGAAAAAAGCAAACAACTGGATAGATATCATTACACTAAGGAAATCTCTTGGAAAAACCAAACAACTTGCTAATCTTTCTAGCCCCTTCACCCAAGTTAAAGATAAGCAAAGCAAACCAAAGTGAGTTTCAGCCACATTCCAGGGACAAGCTCCCCTTTTTCTCCTTTATCAAAATCCCAGCATTTAAAGGTTTTTTTCCAGACCTTGCAGGATAAACTGCTGCTCACACCCGCAAACAAAGCAATATTTGTTTAATAACTGATTGCTGCCATGGGTACAGTAAACAAGGGGCCCAGCATTTGTGTTTATGAACAAACACATCATCTTGCAAGAGCAATTTAACATTAACCAGGTGGAATAATCAACAGATTTCATAGGTGACACTCGGGGCAGGACTAATGTAAACAGAGCAGGGAGGAGAAAGGGGCCACTCTTAGGGAATCAAGGTTGAGGCAAATGCATTACAGAGTAAACAGCTGGGAAGAACTCAAGACAAACAAATAGTCATTCTTCTGACATTTCGAGAAGCAGAAAGGTTGTACGTTACATGCATCAGCTGCTGACCACCATGAAATCAAACCAGTTGGGGACCAGGCCTTCTTGTTTACACAGTGCCATGTTTGCTTATAAACAACAATTTGCTGTTACCAACCTCGCATTACTCATTGCATAAACGAGCAGATCAAGTGAAATCCTGTTAACTCTTCTGTGGATTGAGGGTTTTTTCCTCCCCTTCAACAACAACAAACAAAAAAGCCTTTGCAGTCTTGCTGTGCAACCTCAAGACAACAGGCAGCAGGGGAAAATACAGAGCTGTGCATCTGTTCCGATAAAGGGGAAAGAAAGGAGTTGAAAACACTTGAAAGTGTTTCACAAAACAAGATTTACTGGCCAAACCACTGATGTGAAAGACCCATTTGCATTAAAAAAAAAAAAAAAAGAAAAAAAAAAAAGAAAAATAAAAACCCAGAAAAACAACAACTGCAAAAGGTAGGGTAATAAAAAAAATTCATTTCACTCCTAGAACAAACAAGTAAAAGAACAGCTTTCGACACAGCCCAACCTGCCCAGCACGACCATGGACACGTGTCATTTACACATACACCCATGGCCATGCCAGGGCCCTGCAGCAGCAACAAAGCCATGGTTCAGCCCTCTTCCCCCTCCTTTCTCTCTCCCACCCTCAGCTCCCTTGCCTCTGTCTCCCATCACCATTCTCTGATCTTTGTAGATCTCCCCAGCTCCTCTTTGTTAAACCAGAAGCCCCTTGGATGTCTTCTTGCAACCAAAATCTCTGGCTCCCAACTGCTCCCCATCCAACATCCTTCTCCTGGCCCCTTTGTGACTTTAGTCCTCAAGGTGCTCAGGACACCCAAAATCCCTGGGTCTGCCACCTTCCAGAAAGCCTTTCTTTCTCCATCTCTCATCCTTGTAACACTCATGAAATTTCCTATCGCAGCACTCCTTCAGGGAGGTTTCTCTAAATGGTCTCTCCTGAACATGGATTTTGGGAAAGATGTGAAGTACAGGGAGAGAAGATGGATGGTCCTAATGGTAGAGGTTAATCCAGGGCTCTGGGTTACATTCCTGCCCTGACATAATCCCTGCATGGGACCTCCATGGGTCCCTTCACCCCTCTCCTGTGTAAAATAAGCCCTTTAAGATGTTGTACCAGTCAGCTGCGGTTAGTGGATGTAGTTGTGGGCTATACCACAGGTCCTTTTTCCTCCCAGCTGCACCATTGTCCCTCCCTGGTTCACCCCTATCTTCTGATGAACACCAGCATCACCGCCAAGCACTGAGGAAAATCATCTCAGTCTCAAATCTATGAAGCATCCAAGGTCACAGCTGGCCCTGGCACTAATCTCCCCTCCCTTGCCATTTCATGTGCAAACAGCATGATGGCCAGAAGCCTCCCCCCTCATCATTTTTTTACAAGTTTTAGAATATTTGCTACTTTTTTTCACAGCACAATCCCGGACATCCACAGCTGGCCAAGAACCTCAGTTTTCTTTTTCAGAAAATATTTAGCCTTTTGTTGTAGTAAGAAAAAAAAAAAAAAAAAGGAAGAAAGGTTCAAAACCACAAAATCAGTACAACCTACTAATAAGACAGGTATTTAAATAAAACCCAAATGCAGTATTGTTCAGGCAACTGCCTATTTTTTAATACATCAGGTTGACAGCATAATAGCAGGCAGGATGAAAGGTGCGACTCGAGGACGGGGTTGGCGTCCGCACACCAGGAAAACAGAAGTGCTGCCCCATTTCCTGTGCTGCAGCAGAGTATTTCTGATGTCTGGGGCTGCCGGGGACTTAACTCTGAATTAATGATTACACACAATACCCTCCTTTCTCCCCTCCCTGCAGGACAGCGAGGGCCAGCCTCACCGAACGACTGTGGGCAGGCAGGCACGGGTCACGGGGGATTTAGATATTTCACAGCAGCTTCAAAAATTTAGACACTGCAACCTGAAGGCTTCTGAAAACATCAAGCTTCACATAAAAGTCCTGATATTTCCCTACTTGAGACAACTGCTCTCACCTCAGCCGCTCTGCCTGTTCCACGCTCCTTTTCCAGCACGTAAAATCACAGTTTATTCAGTACAAAGTAACTACACTATGATAAAAACTATAAGCATATCATTCAAATGCTTTATTGGTCAAATAGATGGATGCTTTTATTAGTCCAACCTTTTTTGTAATGGAGTGCCACTGATGACCCAGTGTTAGCCTCATTCCCTGCTATTAATCACACTTCTAAGAGCTCATTTTGCTTTAAAATCTTAAGAAATTGCTATAATTTAAAGACATGGTGTCTACATAATGGGAAATGCTTCACAGATTGTATCATTCCATATAACACAGAATTTTTATGGCAATGCTGACCACGATACCAAGGTATTACAAAACTTGAATATAATATTTTCTATATAGAAAATCTAAATGTAAACTTCCTTTTGCATTTGTGGTTTGCCACATCCATAATGTTTTAATCACAGCCTTTTGGGAGTTGCAGTTTTCAACTGCATGTGGCTTACACAGATTAACACTACAAAAACACTCCCTGAACAAATATAAACAGAACAAAACAAAATTAAATGAAAATTAAATAAAATGCAAGGATGGACCAGGAGAGAAAGACTGTTCAAGCTACACTTTTACAATTTTCACACAAGGCATTTATCCTTTTGTCGACTATATTAGCTCCTTCCTTTTTTGCACAGGGAAAACAGATGATGTTTACTGCGAAAAACTTTTATGACAAAGTGGAAGCATCTTACGAATTTACCTACACAGAGAATTAAATTAATATAATGATGGTCCTAACCCATATTATTAAAATGTACTTTGTAAAATGTTTTGACAATGTTGACTGCTGCAGGAGGGAAAACACATTTAAGACAATTTCAGCCAAATGCAGAAGCAGAAGCCTTTCATTTTTCAAATGCAAAGTAAAAAGCATCTTTAAACATCTTCTCATGAAAGAAAATGCAGTGCAATTATGTTATATGGCACACACAAAAGCATGTTCTTTTCCTCAGTTCTCTAACAAGATATTAGTACATCCTGGCCTTAGGAATATTATGTGTAAATCACATCATATTCATAGTGTCTGAATTAATTATAATAGGAGCTGGAGAGAAATGTTAACTTTCCAGGTTGTTGCTAAGGATTAGCCCTTGTTTACAATTCTGTATTTATAGAACAAGAAAAATTTGTCAAATGAAGGGCAAAGAGGAAAGCAAGAATACAAATTTAGCTTTGATTTCAAAACAAATCAGATCTTGCAACCATTCCCTGAGAAGAAAACCACAGTTTTTAATGTGAAGATGCAAATGAGTCTCAGAATATAAAAATGTTTTATAATTCTGTGCATTCAACACTACTAGATGTTATTTAAAGAATTTATGTTAACATTTCTCATCCTCGCACAGCAAGTCCAAGATGCTGCAAACAGCATCTATTTAAAATGGATCGTGTTGCTGTGGGGCACGGGGTAGCTCAGGAGGCTGATGCAGAAGGGAGCAGAGCATTTGGCCCCCTGGCACCAGAATGGGATTCACGGACTACTCCAGAGGGGTTGACAAGGCAGTGGGCAGGAGGAACAAGCCCCTTGAACAATCAGAAGACATGGAGATGTGCAGATCCATCCCGAGGGAAAGTCATGACTCTCAACACCACTGCAAAGGACACGATGGTCTTCCCAAATGCAGTGAATCTCTAAGATGAACTTTAAGAGAAAGGCATTAAGCAGCCCAAGAAAGGTACTTCATGCCAAACATGGTATTTCTGGAGAGCCCTGCAAGGCTGGGTGGCTGAGGGCTCCAAGTCCATGGGATGGGGTCCCAGTGAGCAGAGAGCCAGAGCTCTGCAGGGACTTGCAGGTCTTGGGCACCTTGGCAGAACTGGCCAGAGAAGTTTGTACTGCTCACTATGCCGAGGATAAAGAAAGCACTTCGGCCTCCAGCACTTTCATTTCTTTGCACAAACAAAGGCACACCCACTACAATTAAATTGCAAAACCCTTTTCATTAGGACTCCTTGTTTTCACACACTTCAAGCCTTCCAAGACCTGCAGTCCCTCTTATGCTCTCATCACTGCGTGCTTGTGTGTGGATAACTAAGCAAGGGCTCTTTAGTGGTTTAAATTTATAGAGAAGTAAATGGAAAAATGTTTTTTTCCCTTAAAAAAAACCAAAACAAACATAACCACCAACTTCTGAGCAGGGTGACTTGCAAAAACGCTGAGCATCCACAATGGAGAGCATCTAACCCCCACAAGAATCAGGCCCATAACACAATGTAAAAAAATGCACTTAGCTAAGCTTTTGTGGAAACACAGACGGACTCTTTGCCTTCTTGCCCTGTCCAAGGGCTGTGGCTCTCAGATTACAGCAAGGACAGCACAAGACATCAGGGAAACCAAATGTGTCTGTGCACACTGGTGTGTAAGCTGACACACAAACACCAACACACACGTGCTATCCAAGCACCCAGCACACCAATTCACATCAGCCAGAACAGAATGAGCAGGACAGGAGAGGTGCCTTCATCCCTAGTTTTTTCTTGATGTTTTCTTTCCCAGGAATAGCTCCAGTCTTGGTCCAGAGCAAGGATTCCATCCACCCCATCACATTTCTGTGCAGGAGATGTGTACATGCAACATGTTCCTCAACAGCCACACACATGGATCCCAAACACCCAAAAATATAGTTGGTCCTCTCCACACTGGCCCAATAGAGAAGTGGGAAAAGAAGCGTGATTTTTTTTCACCTCAAAATTTCATCCTGTGCCTGAGAAAACTCCCTAAAAAAGCTCTGTCGAAACCAATTTCTTTCTAACTCCCCCAAAAAAGCACATATGCACACTTTTGAGTCAGAATGAAGGAAATAGAGTTCTTAATCCCTCTTCTGCATTCACCCATGGCTAAGGAGAAATGCCCACCTCTAACCCACCACCAGCCATGGTTGGGAGAAGTAGAGGCAACATCAGTGAGTACTTGCAGGGCACCAAGTGAGCCTTTCCAGCTTGCCTTGGCCAATGACAGTGAAAAACCATGAGCACTCCTGTGGCTGCCCATACCTTTTCCATTCATGATGCCAATGAACAGAAAGCCTCCCAGCTGACAGCATTGTGGCCCCAGGACCTCTCCAGAACCAGCTGTTCAGCCCTGGGCTGGGAGGGTCCTCCTCTGCCAAGCTCAGCAGAGGTTGCTCCAGGAAATGGCCTTTCTGGTGCTGAACCCCCGGCAGCATGTGGAGGCCGTTTACAACCAGAAATGAGTGTTTAATGTTCAAAATCTGCACTGAAGACAGTACTTGAACATCTTCAGCCGCATGCAGGTGCATGGTCCCACAGATGTGCTGGCTCCTGAACATTGTAGAGCTAAGGCATGTGGCTTCCTGCTCCAAGGGCTTGTGAAAGAGAAGGATACACTCTATTTACAGCCTATTCCAGACAAGACTATTCAATGTCAGGATGTGCCATAGGAGGGTAATTTGCACCCTAAACTGGATTGCAAGATACCGCAGCCACAGACCGTATGATCTCTTCCTTTGGATTAAAACTGTTTGCACAAGTCAAAGCAGAACAAGGAGAGTAACAAAACATACAGTGTATTTTGTTCCCCACTGCAGCCACATATTTCAACTGCCTCAGCCGAATTCTTAGAGTAAACACAGCTTTAAAAGAAAATAACTTGAATAAAGAGCTTCTGGAAAGTTCTGACTGATTATGCATGCAAGAATTCTGCTACTGCTTCCTCCCATCATCTGAAAAATAAACCAAACACCCAACTTCCACAACTATCTACAAAAGCGCTATTTTTCTGAAACATGTTACAATACTATCTGAGGTCTGCAAGTTATAATGAATGCATCTTGTTTTGCAAAATACACAGAGGAGCTCAATTAAATGAACAACTGTAAAGGAAATAGAGCTGATAAAGGAATTAATGCTCTGTGTGCCAGATCGCAACATAACATCTAGGATAACAAAGCCATGTCAAACATGCAACCGCTGAAGACTTTAGAAAATGAAATAACAAAGTTAAACCCTGAAACACTTAAACATACAAAATCAGGATGTGCAAAAGCTATTTTCAAAAATTGACAGGGGAGCATGGGCAGCAACAAACGGATCTCTTGCAGCCCTTCCTTCAAGACTTACTAAACACATAAAAAGATGGATTGTTTTGTAAACGACCACCTGCTCTCCGCTGGCGATCCGCTCCCTTCTCATTTCCCAACCTGCGCTTTTCCAAAGACCACGCTAACCCGATTTCCCATCCGCCAAGGCATGGCTGGAATTACTTCTCAAGTCTGAGTCTGCAGCTCGGTCTCCTTTTTCTCCTTGCCTTGCCGCTTGCCTGTGCCGCTCGGGCTGCCCACACGCTGGAAGGGAGCCGCCAGCCCCGGAGCCTGCTCCGGCTGTCGGCACACACGACACCGGTGGGAGCACAGATTAGAGCTCAGCCGGAAGGGAGACAGTCAGGGTTCTGCAAAACCTCGCACGTCGGCTTTTCTCCTTTCGCAGTTGGCGTGTGAACTTGTAACTCGGAAATTGCAAGTTCCCACCAATTTTTTTGGCAACTCAAACGTAATTTTTAGGAAAACATAGTATGCAGCTTCTGGCACGCGGAGCTACGCGCAAAGACTTTTCAGACAAAATATGCAAAGGTGATGGTCTCACAAGACTTTAAGGGCTTGCTTGGATGGAACACGGTTTGGAAGACAAGAGCACAAAATTCCGACTCCCACAAGCAGTAATAGGAATCTGTGTTCAAGCAACTCCACAGACACTTACTCACAAAACAGGCATAATATCTGCATATGGAACAGCCTCAGCAATGTGATGTACCCACGGTTCTGCACCATACAGCAAACTGGGCACCTAGAGACACCTAAAACAGTCCTTCTCCTACACTTTTGACTTAAAAGGCAAGATTACAGGCACTTTCTGGCAGCCTTGAACATCAGGATACTCGGGGGAGAGGAGGGAGGAAAATACTTTAAATTACAGAGATGCTAATCTCCCACTATTGATGCGTCCAGCTATTCATCAAGTTGTTTCAGCAAAACATCTGCCTTGAGATACAGGCCTTGTGAGCAGCATGAGCAGTCCTTGTTGGGG
>NC_142252.1:25709853-25720383 GCF_052056855.1 Sturnus vulgaris | reverse complement strand
TAACCCTAACCCTAACCCTAACCCTGACCCTAAACCTAACCCTAAACCAAATACCCTAACCCTAACCCTAAACCAACTAGCCCTAACACTAACCATAAGCCTAACCTTTACCAAAATAACCCTAACCATAACCCAAACCCAACTAACCATAACCCTAACCCTAACCCTAACCCTAACCCTAACCCTAACCCTAACCCTAGCCCATATAACCCTAACCCTAACCCTAACCCTGACCCTAAACCTAACCCTAAACCAAATAGCCCTAACCCTAAACCAACTAGCCCTAACACTAACCATAAGCCTAACCTTTACCAAAATAACCCTAACCATAACCCAAACCCAACTAACCATAACCCTAACCCTAACCCTAACCCTAACCCTAACCCTAACCCTAACCCTAGCCCAAATAACCCTAACCCTAACCCTGAGCCTAAACCTAACCCTAAACCAAATACCCCTAACCCTAACCCTAAACCAACTAGCCCTAACACTAACCATAAGCCTAACCTTTACCAAAATAACCCTAACCATAACCCAAACCCAACTAACCCTAACCCTAACCCTAACCCTAACCCTAACCCTAACCCTAACCCTAACCCTAACCCTAACCCTAACCCTAACCCTAACCCTAACCCTAACCCTAACCCTAACCCTAACCCTAACCATAACCCAAACCCAACTAACCATAACCCTAACCCTAACCCTAACCCTAACCCTAACCCTAGCCCAAATAACCCTAACCCTAACCCTAACCCTGACCCTAAACCTAACCCTAAACCAAATAACCCTAACCCTAACCCTAAACCAACTAGCCCTAACACTAACCATAAGCCTAACCTTTACCAAAATAACCCTAACCATAACCCAAACCCAACTAACCATAACCCTAACCCTAACCCTAACCCTAACCCTAACCCTAGCCCATATAACCCTAACCCTAACCCTAACCCTGACCCTAAACCTAACCCTAAACCAAATAACCCTAACCCTAACCCTAAACCAACTAGCCCTAACACTAACCATAAGCCTAACCTTTACCAAAATAACCCTAACCATAACCCAAACCCAACTAACCATAACCCTAACCCTAACCCTAACCCTAACCCTAACCCTAACCCTAGCCCAAATAACCCTAACCCTAACCCTAACCCTGACCCTAAACCTAACCCTAAACCAAATAACCCTAACCCTAACCCTAAACCAACTAGCCCTAACACTAACCATAAGCCTAACCTTTACCAAAATAACCCTAACCATAACCCAAACCCAACTAACCATAACCCTAACCCTAACCCTAACCCTAACCCTAACCCTAACCCTAACCCTAACCCTAACCCTAACCCTAGCCCATATAACCCTAACCCTAACCCTAACCCTGACCCTAAACCTAACCCTAAACCAAATAACCCTAACCCTAACCCTAAACCAACTAGCCCTAACACTAACCATAAGCCTAACCTTTACCAAAATAACCCTAACCATAACCCAAACCAACTAACCATAACCCTAACCCTAATCCTAACCCTAACCCTAACCCTAACCCTAACCCTAACCCTAACCCTAACCCTAGCCCAAATAACCCTAACCCTAACCCTAACCCTGACCCTAAACCTAACCCTAAACCAAATAACCCTAACCCTAACCCTAAACCAACTAGCCCTAACACTAACCATAAGCCTAACCTTTACCAAAATAACCCTAACCATAACCCAAACCCAACTAACCATAACCCTAACCCTAACCCTAACCCTAACCCTAACCCTAGCCCAAATAACCCTAACCCTAACCCTAACCCTGACCCTAAACTAACCCTAAACCAAATAACCCTAACCCTAACCCTAAACCAACTAGCCCTAACACTAACCATAAGCCTAACCTTTACCAAAATAACCCTAACCATAACCCAAACCCAACTAACCATAACCCTAACCCTAACCCTAACCCTAACCCTAACCCTAACCCTAGCCCAAATAACCCTAACCCTAACCCTAACCCTGACCCTAAACCTAACCCTAAACCAAATAACCCTAACCCTAACCCTAAACCAACTAGCCCTAACACTAACCATAAGCCTAACCTTTACCAAAATAACCCTAACCATAACCCAAACCCAACTAACCATAACCCTAACCCTAACCCTAACCCTAACCCTAACCCTAGCCCAAATAACCCTAACCCTAACCCTGACCCTAAACCTAACCCTAAACCAAATAACCCTAACCCTAACCCTAAACCAACTAGCCCTAACACTAACCATAAGCCTAACCTTTACCAAAATAACCCTAACCATAACCCAAACCCAACTAACCATAACCCTAACCCTAACCCTAACCCTAACCCTAACCCTAACCCTAACCCTAACCCTAGCCCAAATAACCCTAACCCTAACCCTAACCCTGACCCTAAACCTAACCCTAATCCAAATAACCCTAACCCTAACCCTAAACCAACTAGCCCTAACACTAACCATAAGCCTAACCTTTACCAAAATAACCCTAACCATAACCCAAACCCAACTAACCATAACCCTAACCCAACTAACCATAACCCTAACCCTAACCCTAACCCTAGCCCAAATAACCCTAACCCTAACACTGACCCTAAACCTAACCCTAAACCAAATAACCCTAACCCTAACCCTAACCCAACTAGCCCTAACACTAACCATAAGCCTAACCTTTACCAAAATAACCCTAACCATAACCCTAACCCAACTAACCATAAACCTAACCCTAACCCTAACCCTAACCCTAACCCTAACCCTAACCCTAGCCCAAATAACCCTAACCCTAACCCTAACCCTGACCCTAAACCTAACCCTAAACCAAATAACCCTAACCCTAACCCTAAACCAACTAGCCCTAACACTAACCATAAGCCTAACCTTTACCAAAATAACCCTAACCATAACCCAAACCCAACTAACCATAACCCTAACCCTAACCCTAACCCTAACCCTAACCCTAACCCTAACCCTAACCCTAACCCTAACCCTAACCCTAACCCTAGCCCAAATAACCCTAACCCTAACCCTAACCCTGACCCTAAACCTAACCCTAAACCAAATAACCCTAACCCTAACCCTAAACCAACTAGCCCTAACACTAACCATAAGCCTAACCTTTACCAAAATAACCCTAACCATAACCCAAACCCAACTAACCATAACCCTAACCCTAACCCTAACCCTAACCCTAGCCCAAATAACCCTAACCCTAACCCTAACCCTGAGCCTAAACCTAACCCTAAACCAAATAACCCTAACCCTAACCCTAAACCAACTAGCCCTAACACTAACCATAAGCCTAACCTTTACCAAAATAACCCTAACCATAACCCAAACCCAACTAACCATAACCCTAACCCTAACCCTAACCCTAACCCTAACCCTAACCCTAACCCTAACCCTAGCCCAAATAACCCTAACCCTAACCATAACCCTGAGCCTAAACCTAACCCTAAACCAAATACCCCTAACCCTAACCCTAAACCAACTAGCCCTAACACTAACCATAAGCCTAACCTTTACAAAAATAACCCTAACCATAACCCAAACCCAACTAACCATAACCCTAACCCTAACCCTAACCCTAACCCTAACCCTAGCCCAAATAACCCTAACCCTAACCCTAACCCTGACCCTAAACCTAACCCTAAACCAAATAACCCTAACCCTAACCCTAACCAAACCCTAACCCTAACCCTAACCCTAACCCTAACCCTAACCCTAACCCTAACCCTAACCTTTACCAAAATAACCCTAACCATAACCCAAACCCAACTAACCATAACCCTAACCCTAACCCTAACCCTAACCCTAACCCTAACCCTAACCCTAACCCTAACCCTAGCCCATATAACCCTAACCCTAACCCTAACCCTGACCCTAAACCTAACCCTAAACCAAATAACCCTAACCCTAACCCTAAACCAACTAGCCCTAACACTAACCATAAGCCTAACCTTTACCAAAATAACCCTAACCATAACCCAAACCCAACTAACCATAACCCTAACCCTAACCCTAACCCTAACCCTAACCCTAACCCTAACCCTAGCCCAAATAACCCTAACCCTAACCCTTACCCTGACCCTAAACCTAACCCTAAACCAAATAACCCTAACCCTAACCCTAAACCAACTAGCCCTAACACTAACCATAAGCCTAACCTTTACCAAAATAACCCTAACCATAACCCTAACCCTAACCCTAACCCTAACCCTAACCCTAACCCTAACCCTAACCCTAACCCTAGCCCAAATAACCCTAACCCTAACCCTAACCCTGACCCTAAACCTAACCCTAAACCAAATAACCCTAACCCTAACCCTAAACCAACTAGCCCTAACACTAACCATAAGCCTAACCTTTACCAAAATAACCCTAACCATAACCCAAACCCAACTAACCATAACCCTAACCCTAACCCTAACCCTAACCCTAACCCTAGCCCAAATAACCCTAACCCTAACACTGACCCTAAACCTAACCCTAAACCAAATAACCCTAACCCTAACCCTAACCCAACTAGCCCTAACACTAACCATAAGCCTAACCTTTACCAAAATAACCCTAACCATAACCCTAACCCAACTAACCATAACCCTAACCCTAACCCTAACCCTAACCCTAACCCTAACCCTAACCCTAGCCCAAATAACCCTAACCCTAACCCTAACCCTGACCCTAAACCTAACCCTAAACCAAATAACCCTAACCCTAACCCTAAACCAACTAGCCCTAACACTAACCATAAGCCTAACCTTTACCAAAATAACCCTAAACATAACCCAAACCCAACTAACCATAACCCTAACCCTAACCCTAACCCTAACCCTAGCCCATATAACCCTAACCCTAACCCTAACCCTGACCCTAAACCTAACCCTAAACCAAATAACCCTAACCCTAACCCTAAACCAACTAGCCCTAACACTAACCATAAGCCTAACCTTTACCAAAATAACCCTAACCATAACCCAAACCCAACTAACCATAACCCTAACCCTAACCCTAACCCTAACCCTAGCCCAAATAACCCTAACCCTAACCCTAACCCTGACCCTAAACCTAACCCTAAACCAAATAACCCTAACCCTAACCCTAAACCAACTAGCCCTAACACTAACCATAAGCCTAACCTTTACCAAAATAACCCTAACCATAACCCAAACCCAACTAACCATAACCCTAACCCTAACCCTAACCCTAACCCTAGCCCAAATAACCCTAACCCTAACCCTAACCCTGACCCTAAACCTAACCCTAAACCAAATAACCCTAACCCTAACCCTAAACCAACTAGCCCTAACACTAACCATAAGCCTAACCTTTACCAAAATAACCCTAACCATAACCCAAACCCAACTAACCATAACCCTAACCCTAACCCTAACCCTAACCCTAACCCTAGCCCAAATAACCCTAACCCTAACCCTAACCCTGACCCTAAACCTAACCCTAAACCAAATAACCCTAACCCTAACCCTAAACCAACTAGCCCTAACACTAACCATAAGCCTAACCTTTACCAAAATAACCCTAACCATAACCCAAACCCAACTAACCATAACCCTAACCCTAACCTAACCCTAACCCTAACCCTAACCCTAGCCCATATAACCCTAACCCTAACCCTAACCCTGACCCTAAACCTAACCCTAAACCAAATAACCCTAACCCTAACCCTAAACCAACTAGCCCTAACACTAACCATAAGCCTAACCTTTACCAAAATAACCCTAACCATAACCCAAACCCAACTAACCATAACCCTAACCCTAACCCTAACCCTAACCCTAACCCTAACCCTAGCCCAAATAACCCTAACCCTAACCCTAACCCTGACCCTAAACCTAACCCTAAACCAAATAACCCTAACCCTAACCCTAAACCAACTAGCCCTAACACTAACCATAAGCCTAACCTTTACCAAAATAACCCTAACCATAACCCAAACCCAACTAACCATAACCCTAACCCTAACCCTAACCCTAACCCTAACCCTAACCCTAGCCCAAATAACCCTAACCCTAACCCTAACCCTGACCCTAAACCTAACCCTAAACCAAATAACCCTAACCCTAACCCTAAACCAACTAGCCCTAACACTAACCATAAGCCTAACCTTTACCAAAATAACCCTAACCATAACCCAAACCCAACTAACCATAACCCAAACCCAACTAACCATAACCCTAACCCTAACCCTAACCCTAACCCTAACCCTAACCCTAGCCCAAATAACCCTAACCCTAACCCTAACCCTGACCCTAAACCTAACCCTAAACCAAATAATCCCTAACCCTAACCCTAAACCAACTAGCCCTAACACTAACCATAAGCCTAACCTTTACCAAAATAACCCTAACCATAACCCAAACCCAACTAACCCTAACCCTAACCCTAACCCTAACCCTAACCCTAACCCTAGCCCAAATAACCCTAACCCTAACCCTAACCCTGACCCTAAACCTAACCCTAAACCAAATAACCCTAACCCTAACCCTAAACCAACTAGCCCTAACACTAACCATAAGCCTAACCTTTACCAAAATAACCCTAACCATAACCCAAACCCAACTAACCCTAACCCTAACCCTAACCCTAACCCTAACCCTAGCCCAAATAACCCTAACCCTAACCCTAACCCTGACCCTAAACCTAACCCTAAACCAAATAACCCTAACCCTAACCCTAAACCAACTAGCCCTAACACTAACCATAAGCCTAACCTTTACCAAAATAACCCTAACCATAACCCTAACCCAACTAACCATAACCCTAACCCTAACCCTAACCCTAACCCTAACCCTAGCCCAAATAACCCTAACCCTAACCCTAACCCTGACCCTAAACCTAACCCTAAACCAAATAACCCTAACCCTAACCCTAAACCAACTAGCCCTAACACTAACCATAAGCCTAACCTTTACCAAAATAACCCTAACCATAACCCTACTAACCCTAACCCTAACCCTAACCCTAACCCTAACCCTAGCCCAAATAACCCTAACCCTAACCCTAACCCTGACCCTAAACCTAACCCTAAACCAAATAACCCTAACCCTAACCCTAAACCAACTAGCCCTAACACTAACCATAAGCCTAACCTTTACCAAAATAACCCTAACCATAACCCAAACCCAACTAACCATAACCCTAACCCTAACCCTAACCCTAACCCTAACCCTAGCCCAAATAACCCTAACCCTAACCCTAACCCTGACCCTAAACCTAACCCTAAACCAATAACCCTAACCCTAACCCTAAACCAACTAGCCCTAACACTAACCATAAGCCTAACCTTTACCAAAATAACCCTAACCATAACCCAAACCCAACTAACCATAACCCTAACCCTAACCCTAACCCTAACCCTAACCCTAACCCTAGCCCAAATAACCCTAACCCTAACCCTAACCCTGACCCTAAACCTAACCCTAAACCAAATAACCCTAACCCTAACCCTAAACCAACTAGCCCTAACACTAACCATAAGCCTAACCTTTACCAAAATAACCCTAACCATAACCCAAACCCAACTAACCATAACCCTAACCCTAACCCTAACCCTAACCCTAACCCTAGCCCAAATAACCCTAACCCTAACCCTGACCCTAAACCTAACCCTAAACCAAATAACCCTAACCCTAACCCTAAACCAACTAGCCCTAACACTAACCATAAGCCTAACCTTTACCAAAATAACCCTAACCATAACCCAAACCCAACTAACCATAACCCTAACCCTAACCCTAACCCTAACCCTAACCCTAACCCTAACCCTAACCCTAGCCCAAATAACCCTAACCCTAACCCTAACCCTGACCCTAAACCTAACCCTAAACCAAATAACCCTAACCCTAACCCTAAACCAACTAGCCCTAACACTAACCATAAGCCTAACCTTTACCAAAATAACCCTAACCATAACCCAAACCCAACTAACCATAACCCTAACCCAACTAACCATAACCCTAACCCTAACCCTAACCCTAGCCCAAATAACCCTAACCCTAACACTGACCCTAAACCTAACCCTAAACCAAATAACCCTAACCCTAACCCTAACCCAACTAGCCCTAACACTAACCATAAGCCTAACCTTTACCAAAATAACCCTAACCATAACCCTAACCCAACTAACCATAACCTAACCCTAACCCTAACCCTAACCCTAACCCTAACCCTAACCCTAGCCCAAATAACCCTAACCCTAACCCTAACCCTGACCCTAAACCTAACCCTAAACCAAATAACCCTAACCCTAACCCTAAACCAACTAGCCCTAACACTAACCATAAGCCTAACCTTTACCAAAATAACCCTAACCATAACCCAAACCCAACTAACCATAACCCTAACCCTAACCCTAACCCTAACCCTAACCCTAACCCTAACCCTAACCCTAACCCTAACCCTAACCCTAACCCTAACCCTAGCCCAAATAACCCTAACCCTAACCCTAACCCTGACCCTAAACCTAACCCTAAACCAAATAACCCTAACCCTAACCCTAAACCAACTAGCCCTAACACTAACCATAAGCCTAACCTTTACCAAAATAACCCTAACCATAACCCAAACCCAACTAACCATAACCCTAACCCTAACCCTAACCCTAACCCTAGCCCAAATAACCCTAACCCTAACCCTAACCCTGAGCCTAAACCTAACCCTAAACCAAATAACCCTAACCCTAACCCTAAACCAACTAGCCCTAACACTAACCATAAGCCTAACCTTTACCAAAATAACCCTAACCATAACCCAAACCCAACTAACCATAACCCTAACCCTAACCCTAACCCTAACCCTAACCCTAACCCTAACCCTAACCCTAGCCCAAATAACCCTAACCCTAACCCTAACCCTGAGCCTAAACCTAACCCTAAACCAAATACCCCTAACCCTAACCCTAAACCAACTAGCCCTAACACTAACCATAAGCCTAACCTTTACAAAAATAACCCTAACCATAACCCAAACCCAACTAACCATAACCCTAACCCTAACCCTAACCTTAACCCTAACCCTAACCCTAGCCCAAATAACCCTAACCCTAACCCTAACCCTGACCCTAAACCTAACCCTAAACCAAATAACCCTAACCCTAACCCTAACCCTAACCCTAACCCTAACCCTAACCCTAACCCTAACCCTAACCTTTACCAAAATAACCCTAACCATAACCCAAACCCAACTAACCATAACCCTAACCCTAACCCTAACCCTAACCCTAACCCTAACCCTAACCCTAACCCTAGCCCATATAACCCTAACCCTAACCCTAACCCTGACCCTAAACCTAACCCTAAACCAAATAACCCTAACCCTAACCCTAAACCAACTAGCCCTAACACTAACCATAAGCCTAACCTTTACCAAAATAACCCTAACCATAACCCAAACCCAACTAACCATAACCCTAACCCTAACCCTAACCCTAACCCTAACCCTAACCCTAGCCCAAATAACCCTAACCCTAACCCTAACCCTGACCCTAAACCTAACCCTAAACCAAATAACCCTAACCCTAACCCTAAACCAACTAGCCCTAACACTAACCATAAGCCTAACCTTTACCAAAATAACCCTAACCATAACCCAAACCCAACTAACCATAACCCTAACCCTAACCCTAACCCTAACCCTAGCCCAAATAACCCTAACCCTAACCCTGACCCTAAACCTAACCCTAAACCAAATAACCCTAACCCTAACCCTAAACCAACTAGCCCTAACACTAACCATAAGCCTAACCTTTACCAAAATAACCCTAACCATAACCCAAACCCAACTAACCATAACCCTAACCCTACCACTAACCATAACCCTAACCCTAACCCTAACCCTAACCCTAACCCTAGCCCAAATAACCCTAACCCTAACCCTAACCCTGACCCTAAACCTAACCCTAAACCAAATAACCCTAACCCTAACCCTAAACCAACTAGCCCTAACACTAACCATAAGCCTAACCTTTACCAAAATAACCCTAACCATAACCCAAACCCAACTAACCATAACCCTAACCCAACTAACCATAACCCTAACCCTAACCCTAACCCTAGCCCAAATAACCCTAACCCTAACACTGACCCTAAACCTAACCCTAAACCAAATAACCCTAACCCTAACCCTAACCCAACTAGCCCTAACACTAACCATAAGCCTAACCTTTACCAAAATAACCCTAACCATAACCCTAACCCAACTAACCATAAACCTAACCCTAACCCTAACCCTAACCCTAACCCTAACCCTAACCCTAGCCCAAATAACCCTAACCCTAACCCTAACCCTGACCCTAAACCTAACCCTAAACCAAATAACCCTAACCCTAACCCTAAACCAACTAGCCCTAACACTAACCATAAGCCTAACCTTTACCAAAATAACCCTAACCATAACCAAACCCAACTAACCATAACCCTAACCCTAACCCTAACCCTAACCCTAACCCTAACCCTAACCCTAACCCTAACCCTAACCCTAACCCTAACCCTAACCCTAGCCCAAATAAC
>NC_142252.1:25677353-25704853 GCF_052056855.1 Sturnus vulgaris | reverse complement strand
CAAATAACCCTAACCCTAACCCTAACCCTGACCCTAACCTAACCCTAAACCAAATAACCCTAACCCTAACCCTAAACCAACTAGCCCTAACACTAACCATAAGCCTAACCTTTACCAAAATAACCCTAACCATAACCCAAACCCAACTAACCATAACCCTAACCCTAACCCTAACCCTAACCCTAGCCCATATAACCCTAACCCTAACCCTAACCCTGACCCTAAACCTAACCCTAAACCAAATAACCCTAACCCTAACCCTAACCCAACTAGCCCTAACACTAACCATAAGCCTAACCTTTACCAAAATAACCCTAACCATAACCCAAACCCAACTAACCCTAACCCTAAACTAACCCTAACCCTAACCCTAACCCTAACCCTAACCCTAGCCCAAATAACCCTAACCCTAACCCTAACCCTGACCCTAAACCTAACCCTAAACCAAATAACCCTAACCCTAACCCTAAACCAACTAGCCCTAACACTAACCATAAGCCTAACCTTTACCAAAATAACCCTAACCATAACCCAAACCCAACTAACCATAACCCTAACCCTAACCCTAACCCTAACCCTAACCCTAGCCCAAATAACCCTAACCCTAACCCTAACCCTGACCCTAAACCTAACCCTAAACCAAATAACCCTAACCCTAACCCTAAACCAACTAGCCCTAACACTAACCATAAGCCTAACCTTTACCAAAATAACCCTAACCATAACCCAAACCCAACTAACCATAACCCTAACCCTAACCCTAACCCTAACCCTAACCCTAACCCTAACCCTAACCCTAACCCTAACCCTAGCCCAAATAACCCTAACCCTAACCCTAACCCTGAGCCTAAACCTAACCCTAAACCAAATACCCCTAACCCTAACCCTAAACCAACTAGCCCTAACACTAACCATAAGCCTAACCTTTACAAAAATAACCCTAACCATAACCCAAACCCAACTAACCATAACCCTAACCCTAACCCTAACCCTAACCCTAACCCTAGCCCAAATAACCCTAACCCTAACCCTAACCCTGACCCTAAACCTAACCCTAAACCAAATAACCCTAACCCTAACCCTAAACCAACTAGCCCTAACACTAACCATAAGCCTAACCTTTACCAAAATAACCCTAACCATAACCCAAACCCAACTAACCATAACCCTAACCCTAACCCTAACCCTAACCCTAACCCTAACCCTAACCCTAGCCCATATAACCCTAACCCTAACCCTAACCCTGACCCTAAACCTAACCCTAAACCAAATAACCCAAACCCTAACCCTAAACCAACTAGCCCTAACACTAACCATAAGCCTAACCTTTACCAAAATAACCCTAACCATAACCCAAACCCAACTAACCATAACCCTAACCCTAACCCTAACCCAAACCCTAACCCTAACCCTAACCCTAGCCCAAATAACCCTAACCCTAACACTGACCCTAAACCTAACCCTAAACCAAATAACCCTAACCCTAACCCTAACCCAACTAGCCCTAACACTAACCATAAGCCTAACCTTTACCAAAATAACCCTAACCATAACCCTAACCCAACTAACCATAACCCTAACCCTAACCCTAACCCTAACCCTAACCCTAACCCTAACCCTAACCCTAACCCTAACCCTAGCCCAAATAACCCTAACCCTAACCCTAACCCTAACACTAAACCTAACCCTAAACCAAATAACCCTAACCCTAACCCTAAACCAACTAGCCCTAACACTAACCATAAGCCTAACCTTTACCAAAATAACCCTAAACATAACCCAAACCCAACTAACCCTAACCCTAACCCTAACCCTAACCCTAACCCTAGCCCAAATAACCCTAACCCTAACACTGACCCTAAAACTAACCCTAAACCAAATAACCCTAACCCTAACCCTAACCCAACTAGCCCTAACACTAACCAAAAGCCTAACCTTTACCAAAATAACCCTAACCATAACCCTAACCCAACTAACCATAACCCTAACCCTAACCCTAACCCTAACCCTAACCCTAACCCTAACCTAACCCTAACCCTAACCCTAACCCTAACCCTAACCCTAACCCTAACCCTAACCCTAACCCTAGCCCAAATAACCCTAAACCTAACCCTGACCCTAAACCTAACCCTAAACCAAATAACCCTAACCCTAACCCTAACCCAACTAGCCCTAACACTAACCATAAGCCTAACCTTTACCAAAATAACCCTAACCATAACCCAAACCCAACTAACCCTAACCCTAACCCTAACCCTAACCCTAACCCTAACCCTAACCCTAACCCTAACCCTAGCCCAAATAACCCTAACCCTAACCCTGACCCTAAACCTAACCCTAAACCAAATAACCCTAACCCTAACCCTAAACCAACTAGCCCTAACACTAACCATAAGCCTAACCTTTACCAAAATAACCCTAACCATAACCCAAACCCAACTAACCATAACCCTAACCCTAACCCTAACCCTAACCCTAACCCTAACCCTAACCTTAGCCCAAATAACCCTAACCCTAACACTGACCCTAAACATAACCCTAAACCAAATAACCCTAACCCTAACCCTAACCCAACTAGCCCTAACACTAACCATAAGCCTAACCTTTACCAAAATAACCCTAACCATAACCCTAACCCAACTAACCATAACCCTAACCCTAACCCTAACCCTAACCCTAACCCTAACCCTAACCCTAGCCCAAATAACCCTAACCCTAACCCTAACCCTGACCCTAAACCTAACCCTAAACCAAATAACCCTAACCCTAACCCTAAACCAACTAGCCCTAACACTAACCATAAGCCTAACCTTTACCAAAATAACCCTAACCATAACCCAAACCCAACTAACCATAACCCTAACCCTAACCCTAACCCTAACCCTAGCCCATATAACCCTAACCCTAACCCTAACCCTGACCCTAAACCTAACCCTAAACCAAATAACCCTAACCCTAACCCTAACCCAACTAGCCCTAACACTAACCATAAGCCTAACCTTTACCAAAATAACCCTAACCATAACCCAAACCCAACTAACCCTAACCCTAAACTAACCCTAACCCTAACCCTAACCCTAACCCTAACCCTAACCCTAGCCCAAATAACCCTAACCCTAACCCTAACCCTGACCCTAAACCTAAACCTAAACCAAATAACCCTAACCCTAACCCTAAACCAACTAGCCCTAACACTAACCATAAGCCTAACCTTTACCAAAATAACCCTAACCATAACCCAAACCCAACTAACCATAACCCTAACCCTAACCCTAACCCTAACCCTAACCCTAGCCCAAATAACCCTAACCCTAACCCTAACCCTGACCCTAAACCTAACCCTAAACCAAATACCCCTAACCCTAACCCTAAACCAACTCGCCCTAACACTAACCATAAGCCTAACCTTTACAAAAATAACCCTAACCATAACCCAAACCCAACTAACCATAACCCTAACCCTAACCCTAACCCTAACCCTAACCCTAGCCCAAATAACCCTAACCCTAACCCTAACCCTGACCCTAAACCTAACCCTAAACCAAATAACCCTAACCCTAACCCTAAACCAACTAGCCCTAACACTAACCATAAGCCTAACCTTTACCAAAATAACCCTAACCATAACCCAAACCCAACTAACCCTAACCCTAACCCTAACCCTAACCCTAACCCTAACCCTAACCCTAACCCTAACCCTAGCCCATATAACCCTAACCCTAACCCTAACCCTGACCCTAAACCTAACCCTAAACCAAATAACCCTAACCCTAACCCTAAACCAACTAGCCCTAACACTAACCATAAGCCTAACCTTTACCAAAATAACCCTAACCATAACCCAAACCCAACTAACCATAACCCTAACCCTAACCCTAACCCTAACCCTAACCCTAGCCCATATAACCCTAACCCTAACCATAAACCTGACCTTTACCTAACACTAAACCAAATAACCCTAACCCTAACCCTAAACCAACTAGCCCTAACACTAACCATAAGCCTAACCTTTAGCAAAATAACCCTAACCATAACCCAAACCCAACTAACCATAACCCTAACCCTAACCCTAACCCTAACCCTAACCCTAGCCCAAATAACCCTAACCCTAACCCTAACCCTGACCCTAAACCTAACCCTAAAGCAAATAACCCTAACCCTAACCCTAAACCAACTAGCCCTAACACTAACCATAAGCCTAACCTTTACCAAAATAACCCTAACCATAACCCTAACCCAACTAACCCTAACCCTAACCCTAACCCTAACCCTAACCCTAACCCTAGCCCAAATAACCCTAACCCTAACCCTAACCCTAACCCTAACCCTAACCCTAACCCTAACCCTAACCCTAACCCTAACCCTAACCCTAGCCCAAATAACCCTAACCCTAACCCTAACCCTGACCCTAAACCTAACCCTAAACCAAATAACCCTAACCCTAACCCTAAACCAACTAGCCCTAACACTAACCATAAGCCTAACCTTTACCAAAATAACCCTAACCATAACCCAAACCCAACTAACCATAACCCTAACCCTAACCCTAACCCTAACCCTAACCCTAACCCTAACCCTAACCCTAACCCTAGCCCAAATAACCCTAACCCTAACCCTAACCCTGAGCCTAAACCTAACCCTAAATCAAATACCCCTAACCCTAACCCTAAACCAACTAGCCCTAACACTAACCATAAGCCTAACCTTTACAAAAATAACCCTAACCATAACCCAAACCCAACTAACCATAACCCTAACCCTAACCCTAACCCTAACCCTAACCCTAGCCCAAATAACCCTAACCCTAACCCTAACCCTGACCCTAAACCTAACCCTAAACCAAATAACCCTAACCCTAACCCTAAACCAACTAGCCCTAACACTAACCATAAGCCTAACCTTTACCAAAATAACCCTAACCATAACCCAAACCCAACTAACCATAACCCTAACCCTAACCCTAACCCTAACCCTAACCCTAACCCTAACCCTAGCCCATATAACCCTAACCCTAACCCTAACCCTGACCCTAAACCTAACCCTAAACCAAATAACCCAAACCCTAACCCTAAACCAACTAGCCCTAACACTAACCATAAGCCTAACCTTTACCAAAATAACCCTAACCATAACCCAAACCCAACTAACCATAACCCTAACCCTAACCCTAACCCAAACCCTAACCCTAACCCTAACCCTAGCCCAAATAACCCTAACCCTAACACTGACCCTAAACCTAACCCTAAACCAAATAACCCTAACCCTAACCCTAACCCAACTAGCCCTAACACTAACCATAAGCCTAACCTTTACCAAAATAACCCTAACCATAACCCTAACCCAACTAACCATAACCCTAACCCTAACCCTAACCCTAACCCTAACCCTAACCCTAACCCTAACCCTAACCCTAACCCTAACCCTAGCCCAAATAACCCTAACCCTAACCCTAACCCTAACACTAAACCTAACCCTAAACCAAATAACCCTAACCCTAACCCTAAACCAACTAGCCCTAACACTAACCATAAGCCTAACCTTTACCAAAATAACCCTAAACATAACCCAAACCCAACTAACCCTAACCCTAACCCTAACCCTAACCCTAACCCTAGCCCAAATAACCCTAACCCTAACACTGACCCTAAAACTAACCCTAAACCAAATAACCCTAACCCTAACCCTAACCCAACTAGCCCTAACACTAACCAAAAGCCTAACCTTTACCAAAATAACCCTAACCATAACCCTAACCCAACTAACCATAACCCTAACCCTAACCCTAACCCTAACCCTAACCCTAACCCTAACCCTAACCCTAACCCTAACCCTAACCCTAACCCTAACCCTAGCCCAAATAACCCTAAACCTAACCCTGACCCTAAACCTAACCCTAAACCAAATAACCCTAACCCTAACCCTAACCCAACTAGCCCTAACACTAACCATAAGCCTAACCTTTACCAAAATAACCCTAACCATAACCCAAACCCAACTAACCATAACCCTAACCCTAACCCTAACCCTAACCCTAACCCTAACCCTAACCCTAACCCTAGCCCAAATAACCCTAACCCTAACCCTAACCCTGACCCTAAACCTAACCCTAAACCAAATAACCCTAACCCTAACCCTAAACCAACTAGCCCTAACACTAACCATAAGCCTAACCTTTACCAAAATAACCCTAACCATAACCCAAACCCAACTAACCATAACCCTAACCCTAACCCTAACCCTAACCCTAACCCTAACCCTAGCCCAAATAACCCTAACCCTAACACTGACCCTAAACATAACCCTAAACCAAATAACCCTAACCCTAACCCTAACCCAACTAGCCCTAACACTAACCATAAGCCTAACCTTTACCAAAATAACCCTAACCATAACCCTAACCCAACTAACCATAACCCTAACCCTAACCCTAACCCTAACCCTAACCCTAACCCTAACCCTAACCCTAGCCCAAATAACCCTAACCCTAACCCTAACCCTGACCCTAAACCTAACCCTAAACCAAATAACCCTAACCCTAACCCTAAACCAACTAGCCCTAACACTAACCATAAGCCTAACCTTTACCAAAATAACCCTAACCATAACCCAAACCCAACTAACCATAACCCTAACCCTAACCCTAACCCTAACCCTAGCCCATATAACCCTAACCCTAACCCTAACCCTGACCCTAAACCTAACCCTAAACCAAATAACCCTAACCCTAACCCTAACCCAACTAGCCCTAACACTAACCATAAGCCTAACCTTTACCAAAATAACCCTAACCATAACCCAAACCCAACTAACCCTAACCCTAAACTAACCCTAACCCTAACCCTAACCCTAACCCTAACCCTAGCCCAAATAACCCTAACCCTAACCCTAACCCTGACCCTAAACCTAACCCTAAACCAAATAACCCTAACCCTAACCCTAAACCAACTAGCCCTAACACTAACCATAAGCCTAACCTTTACCAAAATAACCCTAACCATAACCCAAACCCAACTAACCATAACCCTAACCCTAACCCTAACCCTAACCCTAACCCTAGCCCAAATAACCCTAACCCTAACCCTAACCCTGACCCTAAACCTAACCCTAAACCAAATAACCCTAACCCTAACCCTAAACCAACTAGCCCTAACACTAACCATAAGCCTAACCTTTACCAAAATAACCCTAACCATAACCCAAACCCAACTAACCATAACCCTAACCCTAACCCTAACCCTAACCCTAACCCTAACCCTAACCCTAACCCTAACCCTAACCCTAGCCCAAATAACCCTAACCCTAACCCTAACCCTGAGCCTAAACCTAACCCTAAACCAAATACCCCTAACCCTAACCCTAAACCAACTAGCCCTAACACTAACCATAAGCCTAACCTTTACAAAAATAACCCTAACCATAACCCAAACCCAACTAACCATAACCCTAACCCTAACCCTAACCCTAACCCTAACCCTAGCCCAAATAACCCTAACCCTAACCCTAACCCTGACCCTAAACCTAACCCTAAACCAAATAACCCTAACCCTAACCCTAAACCAACTAGCCCTAACACTAACCATAAGCCTAACCTTTACCAAAATAACCTAACCATAACCCAAACCCAACTAACCATAACCCTAACCCTAACCCTAACCCTAACCCTAACCCTAACCCTAACCCTAACCCTAGCCCATATAACCCTAACCCTAACCCTAACCCTGACCCTAAACCTAACCCTAAACCAAATAACCCAAACCCTAACCCTAAACCAACTAGCCCTAACACTAACCATAAGCCTAACCTTTACCAAAATAACCCTAACCATAACCCAAACCAACTAACCATAACCCTAACCCTAACCCTAACCCAAACCCTAACCCTAACCCTAACCCTAGCCCAAATAACCCTAACCCTAACACTGACCCTAAACCTAACCCTAAACCAAATAACCCTAACCCTAACCCTAACCCAACTAGCCCTAACACTAACCATAAGCCTAACCTTTACCAAAATAACCCTAACCATAACCCTAACCCAACTAACCATAACCCTAACCCTAACCCTAACCCTAACCCTAACCCTAACCCTAACCCTAACCCTAACCCTAACCCTAGCCCAAATAACCCTAACCCTAACCCTAACCCTAACACTAAACCTAACCCTAAACCAAATAACCCTAACCCTAACCCTAAACCAACTAGCCCTAACACTAACCATAAGCCTAACCTTTACCAAAATAACCCTAAACATAACCCAAACCCAACTAACCCTAACCTAACCCTAACCCTAACCCTAACCCTAGCCCAAATAACCCTAACCCTAACACTGACCCTAAAACTAACCCTAAACCAAATAACCCTAACCCTAACCCTAACCCAACTAGCCCTAACACTAACCAAAAGCCTAACCTTTACCAAAATAACCCTAACCATAACCCTAACCCAACTAACCATAACCCTAACCCTAACCCTAACCCTAACCCTAACCCTAACCCTAACCCTAACCCTAACCCTAACCCTAACCCTAACCCTAACCCTAACCCTAACCCTAGCCCAAATAACCCTAAACCTAACCCTGACCCTAAACCTAACCCTAAACCAAATAACCCTAACCCTAACCCTAACCCAACTAGCCCTAACACTAACCATAAGCCTAACCTTTACCAAAATAACCCTAACCATAACCCAAACCCAACTAACCCTAACCCTAACCCTAACCCTAACCCTAACCCTAACCCTAACCCTAACCCTAACCCTAGCCCAATAACCCTAACCCTAACCCTAACCCTGACCCTAAACCTAACCCTAAACCAAATAACCCTAACCCTAACCCTAAACCAACTAGCCCTAACACTAACCATAAGCCTAACCTTTACCAAAATAACCCTAACCATAACCCAAACCCAACTAACCATAACCCTAACCCTAACCCTAACCCTAACCCTAACCCTAACCCTAACCTTAGCCCAAATAACCCTAACCCTAACACTGACCCTAAACATAACCCTAAACCAAATAACCCTAACCCTAACCCTAACCCAACTAGCCCTAACACTAACCATAAGCCTAACCTTTACCAAAATAACCCTAACCATAACCCTAACCCAACTAACCATAACCCTAACCCTAACCCTAACCCTAACCCTAACCCTAACCCTAACCCTAGCCCAAATAACCCTAACCCTAACCCTAACCCTGACCCTAAACCTAACCCTAAACCAAATAACCCTAACCCTAACCCTAAACCAACTAGCCCTAACACTAACCATAAGCCTAACCTTTACCAAAATAACCCTAACCATAACCCAAACCCAACTAACCATAACCCTAACCCTAACCCTAACCCTAACCCTAGCCCATATAACCCTAACCCTAACCCTAACCCTGACCATAAACCTAACCCTAAACCAAATAACCCTAACCCTAACCCTAACCCAACTAGCCCTAACACTAACCATAAGCCTAACCTTTACCAAAATAACCCTAACCATAACCCAAACCCAACTAACCCTAACCCTAAACTAACCCTAACCCTAACCCTAACCCTAACCCTAACCCTAACCCTAGCCCAAATAACCCTAACCCTAACCCTAACCCTGACCCTAAACCTAAACCTAAACCAAATAACCCTAACCCTAACCCTAAACCAACTAGCCCTAACACTAACCATAAGCCTAACCTTTACCAAAATAACCCTAACCATAACCCAAACCCAACTAACCATAACCCTAACCCTAACCCTAACCCTAACCCTAACCCTAGCCCAAATAACCCTAACCCTAACCCTAACCCTGACCCTAAACCTAACCCTAAACCAAATACCCCTAACCCTAACCCTAAACCAACTCGCCCTAACACTAACCATAAGCCTAACCTTTACAAAAATAACCCTAACCATAACCCAAACCCAACTAACCATAACCCTAACCCTAACCCTAACCCTAACCCTAACCCTAGCCCAAATAACCCTAACCCTAACCCTAACCCTGACCCTAAACCTAACCCTAAACCAAATAACCCTAACCCTAACCCTAAACCAACTAGCCCTAACACTAACCATAAGCCTAACCTTTACCAAAATAACCCTAACCATAACCCAAACCCAACTAACCCTAACCCTAACCCTAACCCTAACCCTAACCCTAACCCTAACCCTAACCCTAACCCTAGCCCATATAACCCTAACCCTAACCCTAACCCTGACCCTAAACCTAACCCTAAACCAAATAACCCTAACCCTAACCCTAAACCAACTAGCCCTAACACTAACCATAAGCCTAACCTTTACCAAAATAACCCTAACCATAACCCAAACCCAACTAACCATAACCCTAACCCTAACCCTAACCCTAACCCTAACCCTAGCCCATATAACCCTAACCCTAACCATAAACCTGACCTTTACCTAACACTAAACCAAATAACCCTAACCCTAACCCTAAACCAACTAGCCCTAACACTAACCATAAGCCTAACCTTTAGCAAAATAACCCTAACCATAACCCAAACCCAACTAACCATAACCCTAACCCTAACCCTAACCCTAACCCTAACCCTAGCCCAAATAACCCTAACCCTAACCCTAACCCTGACCCTAAACCTAACCCTAAAGCAAATAACCCTAACCCTAACCCTAAACCAACTAGCCCTAACACTAACCATAAGCCTAACCTTTACCAAAATAACCCTAACCATAACCCTAACCCAACTAACCCTAACCCTAACCCTAACCCTAACCCTAACCCTAACCCTAGCCCAAATAACCCTAACCCTAACCCTAACCCTAACCCTAACCCTAACCCTAACCCTAACCCTAACCCTAACCCTAACCCTAACCCTAGCCCAAATAACCCTAACCCTAACCCTAACCCTGACCCTAAACCTAACCCTAAACCAAATAACCCTAACCCTAACCCTAAACCAACTAGCCCTAACACTAACCATAAGCCTAACCTTTACCAAAATAACCCTAACCATAACCCAAACCCAACTAACCATAACCCTAACCCTAACCCTAACCCTAACCCTAACCCTAACCCTAACCCTAACCCTAACCCTAGCCCAAATAACCCTAACCCTAACCCTAACCCTGAGCCTAAACCTAACCCTAAATCAAATACCCCTAACCCTAACCCTAAACCAACTAGCCCTAACACTAACCATAAGCCTAACCTTTACAAAAATAACCCTAACCATAACCCAAACCCAACTAACCATAACCCTAACCCTAACCCTAACCCTAACCCTAACCCTAGCCCAAATAACCCTAACCCTAACCCTAACCCTGACCCTAAACCTAACCCTAAACCAAATAACCCTAACCCTAACCCTAAACCAACTAGCCCTAACACTAACCATAAGCCTAACCTTTACCAAAATAACCCTAACCATAACCCAAACCCAACTAACCATAACCCTAACCCTAACCCTAACCCTAACCCTAACCCTAACCCTAACCCTAGCCCATATAACCCTAACCCTAACCCTAACCCTGACCCTAAACCTAACCCTAAACCAAATAACCCAAACCCTAACCCTAAACCAACTAGCCCTAACACTAACCATAAGCCTAACCTTTACCAAAATAACCCTAACCATAACCCAAACCCAACTAACCATAACCCTAACCCTAACCCTAACCCAAACCCTAACCCTAACCCTAACCCTAGCCCAAATAACCCTAACCCTAACACTGACCCTAAACCTAACCCTAAACCAAATAACCCTAACCCTAACCCTAACCCAACTAGCCCTAACACTAACCATAAGCCTAACCTTTACCAAAATAACCCTAACCATAACCCTAACCCAACTAACCATAACCCTAACCCTAACCCTAACCCTAACCCTAACCCTAACCCTAACCCTAACCCTAACCCTAGCCCAAATAACCCTAACCCTAACCCTAACCCTAACACTAAACCTAACCCTAAACCAAATAACCCTAACCCTAACCCTAAACCAACTAGCCCTAACACTAACCATAAGCCTAACCTTTACCAAAATAACCCTAAACATAACCCAAACCCAACTAACCCTAACCCTAACCCTAACCCTAACCCTAACCCTAGCCCAAATAACCCTAACCCTAACACTGACCCTAAAACTAACCCTAAACCAAATAACCCTAACCCTAACCCTAACCCAACTAGCCCTAACACTAACCAAAAGCCTAACCTTTACCAAAATAACCCTAACCATAACCCTAACCCAACTAACCATAACCCTAACCCTAACCCTAACCCTAACCCTAACCCTAACCCTAACCCTAACCCTAACCCTAACCCTAACCCTAACCCTAGCCCAAATAACCCTAAACCTAACCCTGACCCTAAACCTAACCCTAAACCAAATAACCCTAACCCTAACCCTAACCCAACTAGCCCTAACACTAACCATAAGCCTAACCTTTACCAAAATAACCCTAACCATAACCCAAACCCAACTAACCATAACCCTAACCCTAACCCTAACCCTAACCCTAACCCTAACCCTAACCCTAACCCTAGCCCAAATAACCCTAACCCTAACCCTAACCCTGACCCTAAACCTAACCCTAAACCAAATAACCCTAACCCTAACCCTAAACCAACTAGCCCTAACACTAACCATAAGCCTAACCTTTACCAAAATAACCCTAACCATAACCCAAACCCAACTAACCATAACCCTAACCCTAACCCTAACCCTAACCCTAACCCTAACCCTAACCTTAGCCCAAATAACCCTAACCCTAACACTGACCCTAAACATAACCCTAAACCAAATAACCCTAACCCTAACCCTAACCCAACTAGCCCTAACACTAACCATAAGCCTAACCTTTACCAAAATAACCCTAACCATAACCCTAACCCAACTAACCATAACCCTAACCCTAACCCTAACCCTAACCCTAACCCTAACCCTAACCCTAGCCCAAATAACCCTAACCCTAACCCTAACCCTGACCCTAAACCTAACCCTAAACCAAATAACCCTAACCCTAACCCTAAACCAACTAGCCCTAACACTAACCATAAGCCTAACCTTTACCAAAATAACCCTAACCATAACCCAAACCCAACTAACCATAACCCTAACCCTAACCCTAACCCTAACCCTAACCCTAGCCCATATAACCCTAACCCTAACCCTAACCCTGACCCTAAACCTAACCCTAAACCAAATAACCCTAACCCTAACCCTAACCCAACTAGCCCTAACACTAACCATAAGCCTAACCTTTACCAAAATAACCCTAACCATAACCCAAACCCAACTAACCCTAACCCTAAACTAACCCTAACCCTAACCCTAACCCTAACCCTAACCCTAACCCTAGCCCAAATAACCCTAACCCTAACCCTAACCCTGACCCTAAACCTAAACCTAAACCAAATAACCCTAACCCTAACCCTAAACCAACTAGCCCTAACACTAACCATAAGCCTAACCTTTACCAAAATAACCCTAACCATAACCCAAACCCAACTAACCATAACCCTAACCCTAACCCTAACCCTAACCCTAACCCTAGCCCAAATAACCCTAACCCTAACCCTAACCCTGACCCTAAACCTAACCCTAAACCAAATACCCCTAACCCTAACCCTAAACCAACTCGCCCTAACACTAACCATAAGCCTAACCTTTACAAAAATAACCCTAACCATAACCCAAACCCAACTAACCATAACCCTAACCCTAACCCTAACCCTAACCCTAACCCTAGCCCAAATAACCCTAACCCTAACCCTAACCCTGACCCTAAACCTAACCCTAAACCAAATAACCCTAACCCTAACCCTAAACCAACTAGCCCTAACACTAACCATAAGCCTAACCTTTACCAAAATAACCCTAACCATAACCCAAACCCAACTAAACCTAACCCTAACCCTAACCCTAACCCTAACCCTAACCCTAACCCTAACCCTAACCCTAGCCCATATAACCCTAACCCTAACCCTAACCCTGACCCTAAACCTAACCCTAAACCAAATAACCCTAACCCTAACCCTAAACCAACTAGCCCTAACACTAACCATAAGCCTAACCTTTACCAAAATAACCCTAACCATAACCCAAACCCAACTAACCATAACCCTAACCCTAACCCTAACCCTAACCCTAACCCTAGCCCATATAACCCTAACCCTAACCATAAACCTGACCTTTACCTAACACTAAACCAAATAACCCTAACCCTAACCCTAAACCAACTAGCCCTAACACTAACCATAAGCCTAACCTTTAGCAAAATAACCCTAACCATAACCCAAACCCAACTAACCATAACCCTAACCCTAACCCTAACCCTAACCCTAACCCTAGCCCAAATAACCCTAACCCTAACCCTAACCCTGACCCTAAACCTAACCCTAAAGCAAATAACCCTAACCCTAACCCTAAACCAACTAGCCCTAACACTAACCATAAGCCTAACCTTTACCAAAATAACCCTAACCATAACCCTAACCCAACTAACCCTAACCCTAACCCTAACCCTAACCCTAACCCTAACCCTAGCCCAAATAACCCTAACCCTAACCCTAACCCTAACCCTAACCCTAACCCTAACCCTAACCCTAACCCTAACCCTAACCCTAACCCTAGCCCAAATAACCCTAACCCTAACCCTAACCCTGACCCTAAACCTAACCCTAAACCAAATAACCCTAACCCTAACCATAAACCAACTAGCCCTAACACTAACCATAAGCCTAACCTTTACCAAAATAACCCTAACCATAACCCTAACCCAACTAACCATAACCCTAACCCTAACCCTAACCCTAACCCTAACCCTAACCCTAACCCTAGCCCAAATAACCCTAACCCTAACCCTAACCCTGACCCTAAACCTAACCCTAAACCAAATAACCCTAACCCTAACCCTAAACCAACTAGCCCTAACACTAACCATAAGCCTAACCTTTACCAAAATAACCCTAACCATAACCCAAACCCAACTAACCATAACCCTAACCCTAACCCTAACCCTAACCCTAACCCTAGCCCATATAACCCTAACCCTAACCCTAACCCTGACCCTAAACCTAACCCTAAACCAAATAACCCTAACCCTAACCCTAAACCAACTAGCCCTAACACTAACCATAAGCCTAACCTTTACCAAAATAACCCTAACCATAACCCAAACCCAACTAACCATAACCCTAACCCTAACCCTAACCCTAACCCTAACCCTAGCCCAAATAACCCTAACCCTAACCCTAACCCTGACCCTAAACCTAACCCTAAACCAAATAACCCTAACCCTAACCCTAAACCAACTAGCCCTAACACTAACCATAAGCCTAACCTTTACCAAAATAACCCTAACCATAACCCAAACCCAACTAACCATAACCCTAACCCTAACCCTAACCCTAACCCTAACCCTAACCCTAGCCCAAATAACCCTAACCCTAACCCTAACCCTGACCCTAAACCTAACCCTAAAGCAAATAACCCTAACCCTAACCCTAAACCAACTAGCCCTAACACTAACCATAAGCCTAACCTTTACCAAAATAACCCTAACCATAACCCTAACCCAACTAACCCTAACCCTAACCCTAACCCTAACCCTAGCCCAAATAACCCTAACCCTAACCCTAACCCTAACCCTAACCCTAACCCTAACCCTAACCCTAACCCTAACCCTAGCCCAAATAACCCTAACCCTAACCCTAACCCTGACCCTAAACCTAACCCTAAACCAAATAACCCTAACCCTAACCATAAACCAACTAGCCCTAACACTAACCATAAGCCTAACCTTTACCAAAATAACCCTAACCATAACCCTAACCCAACTAACCATAACCCTAACCCTAACCCTAACCCTAACCCTAACCCTAACCCTAGCCCAAATAACCCTAACCCTAACCCTAACCCTGACCCTAAACCTAACCCTAAACCAAATAACCCTAACCCTAACCCTAAACCAACTAGCCCTAACACTAACCATAAGCCTAACCTTTACCAAAATAACCCTAACCATAACCCAAACCCAACTAACCATAACCCTAACCCTAACCCTAACCCTAACCCTAACCCTAGCCCATATAACCCTAACCCTAACCCTAACCCTGACCCTAAACCTAACCCTAAACCAAATAACCCTAACCCTAACCCTAAACCAACTAGCCCTAACACTAACCATAAGCCTAACCTTTACCAAAATAACCCTAACCATAACCCAAACCCAACTAACCATAACCCTAACCCTAACCCTAACCCTAACCCTAACCCTAGCCCAAATAACCCTAACCCTAACCCTAACCCTGACCCTAAACCTAACCCTAAACCAAATAACCCTAACCCTAACCCTAAACCAACTAGCCCTAACACTAACCATAAGCCTAACCTTTACCAAAATAGCCCTAACCATAACCCTAACCCAACTAACCCTAACCCTAACCCTAACCCTAACCCTAACCCTAGCCCAAATAACCCTAACCCTAACCCTAACCCTAACCCTAACCCTAACCCTAACCCTAACCCTAACCCTAACCCTAGCCCAAATAACCCTAACCCTAACCCTAACCCTGACCCTAAACCTAACCCTAAACCAAATAACCCTAACCCTAACCATAAACCAACTAGCCCTAACACTAACCATAAGCCTAACCTTTACCAAAATAACCCTAACCATAACCCTAACCCAACTAACCATAACCCTAACCCTAACCCTAACCCTAACCCTAACCCTAACCCTAGCCCAAATAACCCTAACCCTAACCCTAACCCTGACCCTAAACCTAACCCTAAACCAAATAACCCTAACCCTAACCCTAAACCAACTAGCCCTAACACTAACCATAAGCCTAACCTTTACCAAAATAACCCTAACCATAACCCAAACCCAACTAACCATAACCCTAACCCTAACCCTAACCCTAACCCTAGCCCATATAACCCTAACCCTAACCCTAACCCTGACCCTAAACCTAACCCTAAACCAAATAACCCTAACCCTAACCCTAAACCAACTAGCCCTAACACTAACCATAAGCCTAACCTTTACCAAAATAACCCTAACCATAACCCAAACCCAACTAACCATAACCCTAACCCTAACCCTAACCCTAACCCTAACCCTAGCCCAAATAACCCTAACCCTAACCCTAACCCTGACCCTAAACCTAACCCTAAACCAAATAACCCTAACCCTAACCCTAAACCAACTAGCCCTAACACTAACCATAAGCCTAACCTTTACCAAAATAACCCTAACCATAACCCAAACCCAACTAACCATAACCCTAACCCTAACCCTAACCCTAACCCTAACCCTAACCCTAGCCCAAATAACCCTAACCCTAACCCTGAGCCTAAACCTAACCCTAAACCAAATAACCCTAACCCTAAACCTAAACCAACTAGCCCTAACACTAACCATAAGCCTAACCTTTACCAAAATAACCCTAACCATAACCCAAACCCAACTAACCATAAAACTAACCCTAACCCTAACCCTAACCCTAACCCTAACCCTAGCCCAAATAACCCTAACCCTAACCCTAACCCTGACCCTAAACCTAACCCTAAACCAAATAACCCTAACCCTAACCCTAAACCAACTAGCCCTAACACTAACCATAAGCCTAACCTTTACCAAAATAACCCTAACCATAACCCAAACCCAACTAACCATAACCCTAACCCTAACCCTAACCCTAACCCTAACCCTAGCCCATATAACCCTAACCCTAACCCTAACCCTGACCCTAAACCTAACCCTAAACCAAATACCCCTAACCCTAACCCTAAACCAACTAGCCCTAACACTAACCATAAGCCTAACCTTTACCAAAATAACCCTAACCATAACCCAAACCCAACTAACCATAACCCTAACCCTAACCCTAACCCTAACCCTAACCCTAACCCTAACCCTAACCCTAACCCTAACCCTAACCCTAGCCCATATAACCCTAACCCTAACCCTAACCCTGACCCTAAACCTAACCCTAAACCAAATAACCCTAACCCTAAACCAACTAGCCCTAACACTAACCATAAGCCTAACCTTTACCAAAATAACCCTAACCATAACCCAAACCCAACTAACCATAACCCTAACCCTAACCCTAACCCTAACCCTAACCCTAGCCCAAATAACCCTAACCCTAACCCTGAGCCTAAACCTAACCCTAAACCAAATACCCCTAACCCTAACCCTAAACCAACTAGCCCTAACACTAACCATAAGCCTAACCTTTACCAAAATAACCCTAACCATAACCCAAACCCAACTAACCATAACCCTAACCCTAACCCTAACCCTAACCCTAACCCTAGCCCAAATAACCCTAACCCTAACCCTAACCCTGACCCTAAACCTAACCCTAAACCAAATAACCCTAACCCTAACCCTAAACCAACTAGCCCTAACACTAACCATAAGCCTAACCTTTACCAAAATAACCCTAACCATAACCCAAACCCAACTAACCCTAACCCTAACCCTAACCCTAACCCTAACCCTAACCCTAACCCTAGCCCATATAACCCTAACCCTAACCCTAACCCTGACCCTAAACCTAACCCTAAACCAAATAACCCTAACCCTAACCCTAAACCAACTAGCCCTAACACTAACCAAAAGCCTAACCTTTACCAAAATAACCCTAACCATAACCCAAACCCAACTAACCATAAACCTAACCCTAACCCTAACCCTAACCCTAACCCTAACCCTAACCCTAGCCCAAATAACCCTAACCCTAACCCTAACCCTGACCCTAAACCTAACCCTAAACCAAATAACCCTAACCCTAACCCTAAACCAACTAGCCCTAACACTAACCATAAGCCTAACCTTTACCAAAATAACCCTAACCATAACCCAAACCCAACTAACCATAACCCTAACCCTAACCCTAACCCTAACCCTAACCCTAACCCTAACCCTAACCCTAGCCCATATAACCCTAACCCTAACCCTAACCCTGACCCTAAACCTAACCCTAAACCAAATAACCCTAACCCTAACCCTAAACCAACTAGCCCTAACACTAACCATAAGCCTAACCTTTACCAAAATAACCCTAACCATAACCCAAACCCAACTAACCATAACCCTAACCCTAATCCTAACCCTAACCCTAACCCTAACCCTAACCCTAACCCTAACCCTAACCCTAGCCCAAATAACCCTAACCCTAACCCTAACCCTGACCCTAAACCTAACCCTAAACCAAATAACCCTAACCCTAACCCTAAACCAACTAGCCCTAACACTAACCATAAGCCTAACCTTTACCAAAATAACCCTAACCATAACCCAAACCCAACTAACCATAACCCTAACCCTAACCCTAACCCTAACCCTAACCCTAGCCCAAATAACCCTAACCCTAACCCTAACCCTGACCCTAAACCTAACCCTAAACCAAATAACCCTAACCCTAACCCTAAACCAACTAGCCCTAACACTAACCATAAGCCTAACCTTTACCAAAATAACCCTAACCATAACCCAAACCCAACTAACCATAACCCTAACCCTAACCCTAACCCTAACCCTAACCCTAACCCTAGCCCAAATAACCCTAACCCTAACCCTAACCCTGACCCTAAACCTAACCCTAAACCAAATAACCCTAACCCTAACCCTAAACCAACTAGCCCTAACACTAACCATAAGCCTAACCTTTACCAAAATAACCCTAACCATAACCCAAACCCAACTAACCATAACCCTAACCCTAACCCTAACCCTAACCCTAACCCTAGCCCAAATAACCCTAACCCTAACCCTGACCCTAAACCTAACCCTAAACCAAATAACCCTAACCCTAACCCTAAACCAACTAGCCCTAACACTAACCATAAGCCTAACCTTTACCAAAATAACCCTAACCATAACCCAAACCCAACTAACCATAACCCTAACCCTAACCCTAACCCTAACCCTAACCCTAACCCTAGCCCAAATAACCCTAACCCTAACCCTAACCCTGACCCTAAACCTAACCCTAAACCAAATAACCCTAACCCTAACCCTAAACCAACTAGCCCTAACACTAACCATAAGCCTAACCTTTACCAAAATAACCCTAACCATAACCCTAACCCAACTAACCCTAACCCTAACCCTAACCCTAACCCTAACCCTAGCCCAAATAACCCTAACCCTAACCCTAACCCTAAACTTAAACCTAAACCTAAACCAAATACCCCTAACCCTAACCCTAAACCAACTAGCCCTAACACTAACCATAAGCCTAACTTTTACCAAAATAACCCTAACCATAACCCAAACCCAACTAACCATAACACTAAACCTAACCCTAACCCTAACCCTAACCCTAACCCTAACCCTAACCCTAACCCTAACCCTAACCCTAACCCTAGCCCAAATAACCCTAACCCTAACCCTAACCCTGACCCTAAACCTAACCCTAAACCAAATAACCCTAACCCTAACCATAAACCAACTAGCCCTAACACTAACCATAAGCCTAACCTTTACCAAAATAACCCTAACCATAACCCTAACCCAACTAACCATAACCCTAACCCTAACCCTAACCCTAACCCTAACCCTAACCCTAGCCCAAATAACCCTAACCCTAACCCTAACCCTGACCCTAAACCTAACCCTAAACCAAATAACCCTAACCCTAACCCTAAACCAACTAGCCCTAACACTAACCATAAGCCTAACCTTTACCAAAATAACCCTAACCATAACCCAAACCCAACTAACCATAACCCTAACCCTAACCCTAACCCTAACCCTAACCCTAACCCTAGCCCATATAACCCTAAGCCTAACCCTAACCCTGACCCTAAACCTAACCCTAAACCAAATAACCCTAACCCTAACCCTAAACCAACTAGCCCTAACACTAACCATAAGCCTAACCTTTACCAAAATAACCCTAACCATAACCCAAACCCAACTAACCATAACCCTAACCCTAACCCTAACCCTAACCCTAACCCTAGCCCAAATAACCCTAACCCTAACCCTAACCCTGACCCTAAACCTAACCCTAAACCAAATAACCCTAACCCTAACCCTAAACCAACTAGCCCTAACACTAACCATAAGCCTAACCTTTACCAAAATAACCCTAACCATAACCCAAACCCAACTAACCATAACCCTAACCCTAACCCTAACCCTAACCCTAACCCTAGCCCAAATAACCCTAACCCTAACCCTAACCCTGAGCCTAAACCTAACCCTAAACCAAATACCCCTAACCCTAACCCTAAACCAACTAGCCCTAACACTAACCATAAGCCTAACCTTTACCAAAATAACCCTAACCATAACCCAAACCCAACTAACCATAACCCTAACCCTAACCCTAACCCTAACCCTAACCCTAGCCCAAATAACCCTAACCCTAACCCTGACCCTAAACCTAACCCTAAACCAAATAACCCTAACCCTAACCCTAAACCAACTAGCCCTAACACTAACCATAAGCCTAACCTTTACCAAAATAACCCTAACCATAACCCAAACCCAACTAACCATAACCCTAACCCTAACCCTAACCCTAACCCTAACCCTAACCCTAACCCTAACCCTAACCCTAACCCTAACCCTAACCCTAGCCCAAATAACCCTAACCCTAACCCTAACCCTGAGCCTAAACCTAACCCTAAACCAAATACCCCTAACCCTAACCCTAAACCAACTAGCCCTAACACTAACCATAAGCCTAACCTTTACCAAAATAACCCTAACCATAACCCAAACCCAACTAACCATAACCCTAACCCTAACCCTAACCCTAACCCTAACCCTAGCCCAAATAACCCTAACCCTAACCCTAACCCTGACCCTAAACCTAACCCTAAACCAAATAACCCTAACCCTAACCCTAAACCAACTAGCCCTAACACTAACCATAAGCCTAACCTTTACCAAAATAACCCTAACCATAAACCAAACCCAACTAACCATAACCCTAACCCTAACCCTAACCCTAACCCTAACCCTAACCCTAACCCTAGCCCAAATAACCCTAACCCTAACCCTAACCCTGACCCTAAACCTGACCCTAAACCAAATAACCCTAACCCTAACCCTAAACCAACTAGCCCTAACACTAACCATAAGCCTAACCTTTACCGAAATAACCCTAACCCTAACCCAAACCCAACTAACCCTAACCCTAACCCTAACCCTAACCCTAACCCTAACCCTAACCCTAACCCTAACCCTAGCCCAAATAACCCTAACCCTAACCATAAACCTGACCCTACACCTAACACTAAACCAAATAACCCTAACCCTAACCCTAAACCAACTAGCCCTAACACTAACCATAAGCCTAACCTTTAGCAAAATAACCCTAACCATAACCCAAACCCAACTAACCATAACCCTAACCCTAACCCTAACCCTAACCCTAACCCTAACCCTAACCCTAACCCTAGCCCAAATAACCCTAACCCTAACCCTAACCCTGACCCTAAACCTAACCCTATACCAAATAACCCTAACCCTAACCCTAAACCAACTAGCCCTAACACTAACCATAAGCCTAACCTTTACCAAAATAACCCTAACCATAACCCTAACCCAACTAACCCTAACCCTAACCCTAACCCTAACCCTAACCCTAACCCTAACCCTAACCCTAACCCTAACCCTAACCCTAACCCTAACCCTAACCCTAGCCCAAATAACCCTAACCCTAACCCTAACCCTGACCCTAAACCTAACCCTAAACCAAATAACCCTAACCCTAACCATAAACCAACTAGCCCTAACACTAACCATAAGCCTAACCTTTACCAAAATAACCCTAACCATAACCCTAACCCAACTAACCATAACCCTAACCCTAACCCTAACCCTAACCCTAACCCTAACCCTAACCCTAGCCCAAATAACCCTAACCCTAACCCTAACCCTGACCCTAAACCTAACCCTAAACCAAATAACCCTAACCCTAACCCTAAACCAACTAGCCCTAACACTAACCATAAGCCTAACCTTTACCAAAATAACCCTAACCATAACCCAAACCCAACTAACCATAACCCTAACCCTAACCCTAACCCTAACCCTAACCCTAGCCCATATAACCCTAACCCTAACCCTAACCCTGACCCTAAACCTAACCCTAAACCAAATAACCCTAACCCTAACCCTAAACCAACTAGCCCTAACACTAACCATAAGCCTAACCTTTACCAAAATAACCCTAACCATAACCCAAACCCAACTAACCATAACCCTAACCCTAACCCTAACCCTAACCCTAACCCTAGCCCAAATAACCCTAACCCTAACCCTAACCCTGACCCTAAACCTAACCCTAAACCAAATAACCCTAACCCTAACCCTAAACCAACTAGCCCTAACACTAACCATAAGCCTAACCTTTACCAAAATAACCCTAACCATAACCCAAACCCAACTAACCATAACCCTAACCCTAACCCTAACCCTAACCCTAACCCTAACCCTAACCCTAGCCCAAATAACCCTAACCCTAACCCTAACCCTGACCCTAAACCTAACCCTAAAGCAAATAACCCTAACCCTAACCCTAAACCAACTAGCCCTAACACTAACCATAAGCCTAACCTTTACCAAAATAACCCTAACCATAACCCTAACCCAACTAACCCTAACCCTAACCCTAACCCTAACCCTAACCCTAGCCCAAATAACCCTAACCCTAACCCTAACCCTAACCCTAACCCTAACCCTAACCCTAACCCTAACCCTAACCCTAACCCTAGCCCAAATAACCCTAACCCTAACCCTAACCCTGACCCTAAACCTAACCCTAAACCAAATAACCCTAACCCTAACCCTAAACCAACTAGCCCTAACACTAACCATAAGCCTAACCTTTACCAAAATAACCCTAACCATAACCCTAACCCAACTAACCATAACCCTAACCCTAACCCTAACCCTAACCCTAACCCTAACCCTAGCCCAAATAACCCTAACCCTAACCCTAACCCTGAGCCTAAACCTAACCCTAAACCAAATAACCCTAACCCTAACCCTAAACCAACTAGCCCTAACACTAACCATAAGCCTAACCTTTACCAAAATAACCCTAACCATAACCCAAACCCAACTAACCATAACCCTAACCCTAACCCTAACCCTAACCCTAACCCTAGCCCATATAACCCTAACCCTAACCCTAACCCTGACCCTAAACCTAACCCTAAACCAAATAACCCTAACCCTAACCCTAAACCAACTAGCCCTAACACTAACCATAAGCCTAACCTTTACCAAAATAACCCTAACCATAACCCAAACCCAACTAACCATAACCCTAACCCTAACCCTAACCCTAACCCTAACCCTAGCCCAAATAACCCTAACCCTAACCCTAACCCTGACCCTAAACCTAACCCTAAACCAAATAACCCTAACCCTAACCCTAAACCAACTAGCCCTAACACTAACCATAAGCCTAACCTTTACCAAAATAACCCTAACCATAACCCAAACCCAACTAACCATAACCCTAACCCTAACCCTAACCTTAACCCTAACCCTAACCCTAACCCTAGCCCAAATAACCCTAACCCTAACCCTGAGCCTAAACCTAACCCTAAACCAAATACCCCTAACCCTAACCCTAAACCAACTAGCCCTAACACTAACCATAAGCCTAACCTTTACCAAAATAACCCTAACCATAACCCAAACCCAACTAACCATAACCCTAACCCTAACCCTAACCCTAACCCTAACCCTAGCCCAAATAACCCTAACCCTAACCCTAACCCTGACCCTAAACCTAACCCTAAACCAAATAACCCTAACCCTAACCCTAAACCAACTAGCCCTAACACTAACCATAAGCCTAACCTTTACCAAAATAACCCTAACCATAACCCAAACCCAACTAACCATAACCCTAACCCTAACCCTAACCCTAACCCTAACCCTAGCCCATATAACCCTAACCCTAACCCTAACCCTGACCCTAAACCTAACCCTAAACCAAATAACCCTAACCCTAACCCTAAACCAACTAGCCCTAACACTAACCATAAGCCTAACCTTTACCAAAATAACCCTAACCATAACCCAAACCCAACTAACCATAACCCTAACCCTAACCCTAACCCTAACCCTAACCCTAACCCTAGCCCAAATAACCCTAACCCTAACCCTAACCCTGACCCTAAACCTAACCCTAAACCAAATAACCCTAACCCTAACCCTAAACCAACTAGCCCTAACACTAACCATAAGCCTAACCTTTACCAAAATAACCCTAACCATAACCCAAACCCAACTAACCATAACCCTAACCCTAACCCTAACCCTAACCCTAACCCTCACCCTAACCCTAACCCTAGCCCATATAACCCTAACCCTAACCCTAACCCTGACCCTAAACCTAACCCTAAACCAAATAACCCTAACCCTAACCCTAAACCAACTAGCCCTAACACTAACCATAAGCCTAACCTTTACCAAAATAACCCTAACCATAACCCAAACCCAACTAACCATAACCCTAACCCTAATCCTAACCCTAACCCTAACCCTAACCCTAACCCTAACCCTAACCCTAACCCTAGCCCAAATAACCCTAACCCTAACCCTAACCCTGACCCTAAACCTAACCCTAAACCAAATAACCCTAACCCTAACCCTAAACCAACTAGCCCTAACACTAACCATAAGCCTAACCTTTACCAAAATAACCCTAACCATAACCCAAACCCAACTAACCATAACCCTAACCCTAACCCTAACCCTAACCCTAACCCTAACCCTAGCCCAAATAACCCTAACCCTAACCCTAACCCTGACCCTAAACCTAACCCTAAACCAAATAACCCTAACCCTAACCCTAAACCAACTAGCCCTAACACTAACCATAAGCCTAACCTTTACCAAAATAACCCTAACCATAACCCAAACCCAACTAACCATAACCCTAACCCTAACCCTAACCCTAACCCTAACCCTAACCCTAGCCCAAATAACCCTAACCCTAACCCTAACCCTGACCCTAAACCTAACCCTAAACCAAATAACCCTAACCCTAACCCTAAACCAACTAGCCCTAACACTAACCATAAGCCTAACCTTTACCAAAATAACCCTAACCATAACCCAAACCCAACTAACCATAACCCTAACCCTAACCCTAACCCTAACCCTAACCCTAGCCCAAATAACCCTAACCCTAACCCTGACCCTAAACCTAACCCTAAACCAAATAACCCTAACCCTAACCCTAAACCAACTAGCCCTAACACTAACCATAAGCCTAACCTTTACCAAAATAACCCTAACCATAACCCAAACCCAACTAACCATAACCCTAACCCTAACCCTAACCCTAACCCTAACCCTAACCCTAACCCTAACCCTAGCCCAAATAACCCTAACCCTAACCCTAACCCTGACCCTAAACCTAACCCTAAACCAAATAACCCTAACCCTAACCCTAAACCAACTAGCCCTAACACTAACCATAAGCCTAACCTTTACCAAAATAACCCTAACCATAACCCAAACCCAACTAACCATAACCCTAACCCAACTAACCATAACCCTAACCCTAACCCTAACCCTAGCCCAAATAACCCTAACCCTAACACTGACCCTAAACCTAACCCTAAACCAAATAACCCTAACCCTAACCCTAACCCAACTAGCCCTAACACTAACCATAAGCCTAACCTTTACCAAAATAACCCTAACCATAACCCTAACCCAACTAACCATAACCCTAACCCTAACCCTAACCCTAACCCTAACCCTAACCCTAACCCTAGCCCAAATAACCCTAACCCTAACCCTAACCCTGACCCTAAACCTAACCCTAAACCAAATAACCCTAACCCTAACCCTAAACCAACTAGCCCTAACACTAACCATAAGCCTAACCTTTACCAAAATAACCCTAACCATAACCCAAACCCAACTAACCATAACCCTAACCCTAACCCTAACCCTAACCCTAACCCTAACCCTAACCCTAACCCTAACCCTAACCCTAACCCTAACCCTAGCCCAAATAACCCTAACCCTAACCCTAACCCTGACCCTAAACCTAACCCTAAACCAAATAACCCTAACCCTAACCCTAAACCAACTAGCCCTAACACTAACCATAAGCCTAACCTTTACCAAAATAACCCTAACCATAACCCAAACCCAACTAACCATAACCCTAACCCTAACCCTAACCCTAACCCTAGCCCAAATAACCCTAACCCTAACCCTAACCCTGACCCTAAACCTAACCCTAAACCAAATAACCCTAACCCTAACCCTAAACCAACTAGCCCTAACACTAACCATAAGCCTAACCTTTACCAAAATAACCCTAACCATAACCCAAACCCAACTAACCATAACCCTAACCCTAACCCTAACCCTAACCCTAACCCTAACCCTAACCCTAGCCCAAATAACCCTAACCCTAACCCTAACCCTGAGCCTAAACCTAACCCTAAACCAAATACCCCTAACCCTAACCCTAAACCAACTAGCCCTAACACTAACCATAAGCCTAACCTTTACAAAAA
>NC_142252.1:25657353-25672353 GCF_052056855.1 Sturnus vulgaris | reverse complement strand
AACCAAATAACCCTAACCCTAACCCTAAACCAACTAGCCCTAACACTAACCATAAGCCTAACCTTTACCAAAATAACCCTAACCATAACCCAAACCCAACTAACCATAACCCTAACCCTAACCCTAACCCTAACCCTAACCCTAACCCTAACCCTAACCCTAGCCCAAATAACCCTAACCCTAACCCTGACCCTAAACCTAACCCTAAACCAAATAACCCTAACCCTTACCCTAACCCAACTAGCCCTAACACTAACCATAAGCCTAACCTTTACCAAAATAACCCTAACCATAACCCAAACCCAACTAACCATAACCCTAACCCTAACCCTAACCCTAACCCTAACCCTAACCCTAACCCTAGCCCAAATAACCCTAACCCTAACCCTAACCCTGACCCTAAACCTAACCCTAAACCAAATAACCCTAACCCTAACCCTAAACCAACTAGCCCTAACACTAACCATAAGCCTAACCTTTACCAAAATAACCCTAACCATAACCCAAACCCAACTAACCATAACCCTAACCCTAACCCTAACCCTAACCCTAACCCTAACCCTAGCCCAAATAACCCTAACCCTAACACTGACCCTAAACATAACCCTAAACCAAATAACCCTAACCCTAACCCTAACCCAACTAGCCCTAACACTAACCATAAGCCTAACCTTTACCAAAATAACCCTAACCATAACCCTAACCCAACTAACCATAACCCTAACCCTAACCCTAACCCTAACCCTAACCCTAACCCTAACCCTAACCCTAGCCCAAATAACCCTAACCCTAACCCTAACCCTGACCCTAAACCTAACCCTAAACCAAATAACCCTAACCCTAACCCTAAACCAACTAGCCCTAACACTAACCATAAGCCTAACCTTTACCAAAATAACCCTAACCATAACCCAAACCCAACTAACCATAACCCTAACCCTAACCCTAACCCTAACCCTAACCCTAGCCCATATAACCCTAACCCTAACCCTAACCCTGACCCTAAACCTAACCCTAAACCAAATAACCCTAACCCTAACCCTAACCCAACTAGCCCTAACACTAACCATAAGCCTAACCTTTACCAAAATAACCCTAACCATAACCCAAACCCAACTAACCCTAACCCTAAACTAACCCTAACCCTAACCCTAACCCTAACCCTAACCCTAGCCCAAATAACCCTAACCCTAACCCTAACCCTGACCCTAAACCTAACCCTAAACCAAATAACCCTAACCCTAACCCTAAACCAACTAGCCCTAACACTAACCATAAGCCTAACCTTTACCAAAATAACCCTAACCATAACCCAAACCCAACTAACCCTAACCCTAACCCTAACCCTAACCCTAACCCTAGCCCAAATAACCCTAACCCTAACCCTAACCCTGACCCTAAACCTAACCCTAAACCAAATAACCCTAACCCTAACCCTAAACCAACTAGCCCTAACACTAACCATAAGCCTAACCTTTACCAAAATAACCCTAACCATAACCCTAACCCAACTAACCCTAACCCTAACCCTAACCCTAACCCTAAACCAAATAACCCTAGCCCAAATAACCCTAACCCTAACCCTAACCCTGACACTAAACCTAAACCTAAACCAAATACCCCTAACCCTAACCCTAAACCAACTAGCCCTAACACTAACCATAAGCCTAACCTTTACCAAAATAACCCTAACCATAACCCAAACCCAACTAACCATAACCCAAACCCAACTAACCATAACCCTAACCCTAACCCTAACCCTAACCCTAACCCTAACCCTAGCCCAAATAACCCTAACCCTAACCCTAACCCTGACCCTAAACCTAACCCTAAACCAAATAACCCTAACCCTAACCCTAAACCAACTAGCCCTAACACTAACCATAAGCCTAACCTTTACCAAAATAACCCTAACCATAACCCAAACCCAACTAACCCTAACCCTAACCCTAACCCTAACCCTAACCCTAACCCTAGCCCAAATAACCCTAACCCTAACCCTAACCCTGACCCTAAACCTAACCCTAAACCAAATAACCCTAACCCTAACCCTAAACCAACTAGCCCTAACACTAACCATAAGCCTAACCTTTACAAAAATAACCCTAACCATAACCCAAACCCAACTAACCATAACCCTAACCCTAACCCTAACCCTAACCCTAACCCTAGCCCAAATAACCCTAACCCTAACCCTAACCCTGACCCTAAACCTAACCCTGAACCAAATAACCCTAACCCTAACCCTAAACCAACTAGCCCTAACACTAACCATAAGCCTAACCTTTACCAAAATAACCCTAACCATAACCCAAACCCAACTAACCATAACCCTAACCCTAACCCTAACCCTAACCCTAACCCTAACCCTAACCCTAACCCTAGCCCATATAACCCTAACCCTAACCCTAACCCTGACCCTAAACCTAACCCTAAACCAAATAACCCAAACCCTAACCCTAAACCAACTAGCCCTAACACTAACCATAAGCCTAACCTTTACCAAAATAACCCTAACCATAACCCAAACCCAACTAACCATAACCCTAACCCTAACCCTAACCCTAACCCTAACCCTAACCCTAACCCTAGCCCAAATAACCCTAACCCTAACCCTTACCCTGACCCTAAACCTAACCCTAAACCAAATAACCCTAACCCTAACCCTAAACCAACTAGCCCTAACACTAACCATAAGCCTAACCTTTACCAAAATAACCCTAACCATAACCCTAACCCTAACCCTAACCCTAACCCTAACCCTAACCCTAACCCTAACCCTAGCCCAAATAACCCTAACCCTAACCCTATCCCTGACCCTAAACCTAACCCTAAACCAAATAACCCTAACCCTAACCCTAAACCAACTAGCCCTAACACTAACCATAAGCCTAACCTTTACCAAAATAACCCTAACCATAACCCAAACCCAACTAACCATAACCCTAACCCTAACCCTAACCCTAACCCTAACCCTAACCCTAGCCCAAATAACCCTAACCCTAACACTGACCCTAAACCTAACCCTAAACCAAATAACCCTAACCCTAACCCTAACCCAACTAGCCCTAACACTAACCATAAGCCTAACCTTTACCAAAATAACCCTAACCATAACCCTAACCCAACTAACCATAACCCTAACCCTAACCCTAACCCTAACCCTAACCCTAACCCTAACCCTAACCCTAACCCTAACCCTAGCCCAAATAACCCTAACCCTAACCCTAACCCTGACCCTAAACCTAACCCTAAACCAAATAACCCTAACCCTAACCCTAAACGAACTATCCCTAACACTAACCATAAGCCTAACCTTTACCAAAATAACCCTAAACATAACCCAAACCCAACTAACCATAACCCTAACCCTAACCCTAACCCTAACCCTAACCCTAGCCCATATAACCCTAACCCTAACCCTAACCCTGACCCTAAACCTAACCCTAAACCAAATAACCCTAACCCTAACCCTAAACCAACTAGCCCTAACACTAACCATAAGCCTAACCTTTACCAAAATAACCCTAACCATAACCCAAACCCAACTAACCATAACCCTAACCCTAACCCTAACCCTAACCCTAACCCTAGCCCAAATAACCCTAACCCTAACCCTGACCCTAAACCTAACCCTAAACCAAATAACCCTAACCCTAACCCTAAACCAACTAGCCCTAACACTAACCATAAGCCTAACCTTTACCAAAATAACCCTAACCATAACCCAAACCCAACTAACCATAACCCTAACCCTAACCCTAACCCTAACCCTAGCCCAAATAACCCTAACCCTAACCCTAACCCTGACCCTAAACCTAACCCTAAACCAAATAACCCTAACCCTAACCCTAAACCAACTAGCCCTAACACTAACCATAAGCCTAACCTTTACCAAAATAACCCTAACCATAACCCAAACCCAACTAACCCTAACCCTAACCCTAACCCTAACCCTAACCCTAGCCCAAATAACCCTAACCCTAACCCTAACCCTGACCCTAAACCTAACCCTAAACCAAATAACCCTAACCCTAACCCTAAACCAACTAGCCCTAACACTAACCATAAGCCTAACCTTTACCAAAATAACCCTAACCATAACCCTAACCCAACTAACCCTAACCCTAACCCTAACCCTAACCCTAAACCAAATAACCCTAGCCCAAATAACCCTAACCCTAACCCTAACCCTGACACTAAACCTAAACCTAAACCAAATACCCCTAACCCTAACCCTAAACCAACTAGCCCTAACACTAACCATAAGCCTAACCTTTACCAAAATAACCCTAACCATAACCCAAACCCAACTAACCATAACCCAAACCCAACTAACCATAACCCTAACCCTAACCCTAACCCTAACCCTAACCCTAACCCTAGCCCAAATAACCCTAACCCTAACCCTAACCCTGACCCTAAACCTAACCCTAAACCAAATAACCCTAACCCTAACCCTAAACCAACTAGCCCTAACACTAACCATAAGCCTAACCTTTACCAAAATAACCCTAACCATAACCCAAACCCAACTAACCCTAACCCTAACCCTAACCCTAACCCTAACCCTAACCCTAGCCCAAATAACCCTAACCCTAACCCTAACCCTGACCCTAAACCTAACCCTAAACCAAATAACCCTAACCCTAACCCTAAACCAACTAGCCCTAACACTAACCATAAGCCTAACCTTTACCAAAATAACCCTAACCATAACCCTAACCCAACTAACCATAACCCTAACCCTAACCCTAACCCTAACCCTAACCCTAGCCCAAATAACCCTAACCCTAACCCTAAACCTGACCCTAAACCTAACCCTAAACCAAATAACCCTAACCCTAACCCTAAACCAACTAGCCCTAACACTAACCATAAGCCTAACCTTTACCAAAATAACCCTAACCATAACCCTAACCCAACTAACCCTAACCCTAACCCTAACCCTAACCCTAACCCTAGCCCAAATAACCCTAACCCTAACCCTAAACCTGACCCTAAACCTAACCCTAAACCAAATAACCCTAACCCTAACCCTAAACCAACTAGCCCTAACACTAACCATAAGCTTAACCTTTACCAAAATAACCCTAACCATAACCCAAACCCAACTAACCATAACCCAAACCCAACTAACCATAACCCTAACCCTAACCCTAACCCTAACCCTAGCCCAAATAACCCTAACCCTAACCCTTACCCTGACCCTAAACCTAACCCTAAACCAAATAACCCTAACCCTAACCCTAAACCAACTAGCCCTAACACTAACCATAAGCCTAACCTTTACCAAAATAACCCTAACCATAACCCAAACCCAACTAACCATAACCCTAACCCTAACCCTAACCCTAACCCTAACCCTAACCCTAACCCTAACCCTAGCCCAAATAACCCTAACCCTAACACTGACCCTAAACCTAACCCTAAACCAAATAACCCTAACCCTAACCCTAACCCAACTAGCCCTAACACTAACCAAAAGCCTAACCTTTACCAAAATAACCCTAACCATAACCCAAACCCAACTAACCATAACCCTAACCCTAACCCTAACCCTAACCCTAACCCTAACCCTAACCCTAACCCTAGCCCATATAACCCTAACCCTAACCCTAACCCTGACCCTAAACCTAACCCTAAACCAAATAACCCAAACCCTAACCCTAAACCAACTAGCCCTAACACTAACCATAAGCCTAACCTTTACCAAAATAACCCTAACCATAACCCAAACCCAACTAACCATAACCCTAACCCTAACCCTAACCCTAACCCTAACCCTAACCCTAACCCTAGCCCAAATAACCCTAACCCTAACCCTTACCCTGACCCTAAACCTAACCCTAAACCAAATAACCCTAACCCTAACCCTAAACCAACTAGCCCTAACACTAACCATAAGCCTAACCTTTACCAAAATAACCCTAACCATAACCCTAACCCTAACCCTAACCCTAACCCTAACCCTAACCCTAACCCTAACCCTAGCCCAAATAACCCTAACCCTAACCCTATCCCTGACCCTAAACCTAACCCTAAACCAAATAACCCTAACCCTAACCCTAAACCAACTAGCCCTAACACTAACCATAAGCCTAACCTTTACCAAAATAACCCTAACCATAACCCAAACCCAACTAACCATAACCCTAACCCTAACCCTAACCCTAACCCTAACCCTAACCCTAGCCCAAGTAACCCTAACCCTAACACTGACCCTAAACCTAACCCTAAACCAAATAACCCTAACCCTAACCCTAACCCAACTAGCCCTAACACTAACCATAAGCCTAACCTTTACCAAAATAACCCTAACCATAACCCTAACCCAACTAACCATAACCCTAACCCTAACCCTAACCCTAACCCTAACCCTAACCCTAACCCTAACCCTAACCCTAGCCCAAATAACCCTAACCCTAACCCTAACCCTGACCCTAAACCTAACCCTAAACCAAATAACCCTAACCCTAACCCTAAACCAACTATCCCTAACACTAACCATAAGCCTAACCTTTACCAAAATAACCCTAAACATAACCCAAACCCAACTAACCATAACCCTAACCCTAACCCTAACCCTAACCCTAACCCTAGCCCATATAACCCTAACCCTAACCCTAACCCTGACCCTAAACCTAACCCTAAACCAAATAACCCTAACCCTAACCCTAAACCAACTAGCCCTAACACTAACCATAAGCCTAACCTTTACCAAAATAACCCTAACCATAACCCAAACCCAACTAACCATAACCCTAACCCTAACCCTAACCCTAACCCTAACCCTAGCCCAAATAACCCTAACCCTAACCCTGACCCTAAACCTAACCCTAAACCAAATAACCCTAACCCTAACCCTAAACCAACTAGCCCTAACACTAACCATAAGCCTAACCTTTACCAAAATAACCCTAACCATAACCCAAACCCAACTAACCATAACCCTAACCCTAACCCTAACCCTAACCCTAGCCCAAATAACCCTAACCCTAACCCTAACCCTGACCCTAAACCTAACCCTAAACCAAATAACCCTAACCCTAACCCTAAACCAACTAGCCCTAACACTAACCATAAGCCTAACCTTTACCAAAATAACCCTAACCATAACCCAAACCCAACTAACCCTAACCCTAACCCTAACCCTAACCCTAACCCTAGCCCAAATAACCCTAACCCTAACCCTAACCCTGACCCTAAACCTAACCCTAAACCAAATAACCCTAACCCTAACCCTAAACCAACTAGCCCTAACACTAACCATAAGCCTAACCTTTACCAAAATAACCCTAACCATAACCCAAACCCAACTAACCATAACCCTAACCCTAACCCTAACCCTAACCCTAACCCTAACCCTAACCCTAACCCTAACCCTAACCCTAACCCTAACCCTAACCCTAACCCTAACCCTAACCCTAACCCTAACCCTAACCCTAACCCTAACCCTAACCCAAACCCAACTAACCATAACCCTAACCCTAACCAAAACCCTAACCCTAACCCTAACCCTAGCCCAAATAACCCTAACCCTAACCCTAACCCTGACCCTAAACCTAACCCTAAACCAAATAACCCTAACCCTAACCCTAAACCAACTAGCCCTAACACTAACCATAAGCCTAACCTTTACCAAAATAACCCTAACCATAACCCAAACCCAACTAACCATAACCCTAACCCTAACCCTAACCCTAACCCTAACCCTAACCTTAGCCCAAATAACCCTAACCCTAACACTGACCCTAAACATAACCCTAAACCAAATAACCCTAACCCTAACCCTAACCCAACTAGCCCTAACACTAACCATAAGCCTAACCTTTACCAAAATAACCCTAACCATAACCCTAACCCAACTAACCATAACCCTAACCCTAACCCTAACCCTAACCCTAACCCTAACCCTAACCCTAACCCTAACCCTAGCCCAAATAACCCTAACCCTAACCCTAACCCTGACCCTAAACCTAACCCTAAACCAAATAACCCTAACCCTAACCCTAAACCAACTAGCCCTAACACTAACCATAAGCCTAACCTTTACCAAAATAACCCTAACCATAACCCAAACCCAACTAACCATAACCCTAACCCTAACCCTAACCCTAACCCTAACCCTAGCCCATATAACCCTAACCCTAACCCTAACCCTGACCCTAAACCTAACCCTAAACCAAATAACCCTAACCCTAACCCTAACCCAACTAGCCCTAACACTAACCATAAGCCTAACCTTTACCAAAATAACCCTAACCATAACCCAAACCCAACTAACCCTAACCCTAAACTAACCCTAACCCTAACCCTAACCCTAACCCTAACCCTAGCCCAAATAACCCTAACCCTAACCCTAACCCTGACCCTAAACCTAAACCTAAACCAAATAACCCTAACCCTAACCCTAAACCAACTAGCCCTAACACTAACCATAAGCCTAACCTTTACCAAAATAACCCTAACCATAACCCAAACCCAACTAACCATAACCCTAACCCTAACCCTAACCCTAACCCTAACCCTAGCCCAAATAACCCTAACCCTAACCCTAACCCTGACCCTAAACCTAACCCTAAACCAAATAACCCTAACCCTAACCCTAAACCAACTAGCCCTAACACTAACCATAAGCCTAACCTTTACCAAAATAACCCTAACCATAACCCAAACCCAACTAACCATAACCCTAACCCTAACCCTAACCCTAACCCTAACCCTAACCCTAACCCTAACCCTAACCCTAGCCCAAATAACCCTAACCCTAACCCTAACCCTGAGCCTAAACCTAACCCTAAACCAAATACCCCTAACCCTAACCCTAAACCAACTCGCCCTAACACTAACCATAAGCCTAACCTTTACAAAAATAACCCTAACCATAACCCAAACCCAACTAACCATAACCCTAACCCTAACCCTAACCCTAACCCTAACCCTAGCCCAAATAACCCTAACCCTAACCCTAACCCTGACCCTAAACCTAACCCTAAACCAAATAACCCTAACCCTAACCCTAAACCAACTAGCCCTAACACTAACCATAAGCCTAACCTTTACCAAAATAACCCTAACCATAACCCAAACCCAACTAACCCTAACCCTAACCCTAACCCTAACCCTAACCCTAACCCTAACCCTAACCCTAGCCCATATAACCCTAACCCTAACCCTAACCCTGACCCTAAACCTAACCCTAAACCAAATAACCCTAACCCTAACCCTAAACCAACTAGCCCTAACACTAACCATAAGCCTAACCTTTACCAAAATAACCCTAACCATAACCCAAACCCAACTAACCATAACCCTAACCCTAACCCTAACCCTAACCCTAACCCTAACCCTAACCCTAACCCTAACCCTAACCCTAACCCTAACCCTAACCCTAACCCTAACCCTAGCCCAAATAACCCTAACCCTAACCCTTACCCTGACCCTAAACCTAACCCTAAACCAAATAACCCTAACCCTAACCCTAAACCAACTAGCCCTAACACTAACCCTAACCCTAACCTTTACCAAAATAACCCTAACCATAACCCTAACCCTAACCCTAACCCTAACCCTAACCCTAACCCTAACCCTAACCCTAGCCCAAATAACCCTAACCCTAACCCTATACCTGACCCTAAACCTAACCCTAAACCAAATAACCCTAACCCTAACCCTAAACCAACTAGCCCTAACACTAACCATAAGCCTAACCTTTACCAAAATAACCCTAACCATAACCCAAACCCAACTAACCATAACCCTAACCCTAACCCTAACCCTAACCCTAACCCTAACCCTAGCCCAAATAACCCTAACCCTAACACTGACCCTAAACCTAACCCTAAACCAAATAACCCTAACCCTAACCCTAACCCAACTAGCCCTAACACTAACCATAAGCCTAACCTTTACCAAAATAACCCTAACCATAACCCTAACCCAACTAACCATAACCCTAACCCTAACCCTAACCCTAACCCTAACCCTAACCCTAACCCTAACCCTAACCCTAGCCCAAATAACCCTAACCCTAACCCTAACCCTGACCCTAAACCTAACCCTAAACCAAATAACCCTAACCCTAACCCTAAACCAACTATCCCTAACACTAACCATAAGCCTAACCTTTACCAAAATAACCCTAAACATAACCCAAACCCAACTAACCATAACCCTAACCCTAACCCTAACCCTAACCCTAACCCTAGCCCATATAACCCTAAGCCTAACCCTAACCCTGACCCTAAACCTAACCCTAAACCAAATAACCCTAACCCTAACCCTAAACCAACTAGCCCTAACACTAACCATAAGCCTAACCTTTACCAAAATAACCCTAACCATAACCCAAACCCAACTAACCCTAACCCTAACCCTAACCCTAACCCTAACCCTAGCCCAAATAACCCTAACCCTAACCCTAACCCTGACCCTAAACCTAACCCTAAACCAAATAACCCTAACCCTAACCCTAAACCAACTAGCCCTAACACTAACCATAAGCCTAACCTTTACCAAAATAACCCTAACCATAACCCAAACCCAACTAACCATAACCCTAACCCTAACCCTAACCCTAACCCTAGCCCAAATAACCCTAACCCTAACCCTAACCCTGACCCTAAACCTAACCCTAAACCAAATAACCCTAACCCTAACCCTAAACCAACTAGCCCTAACACTAACCATAAGCCTAACCTTTACCAAAATAACCCTAACCATAACCCAAACCCAACTAACCATAACCCTAACCCTAACCCTAACCCTAACCCTAACCCTAGCCCAAATAACCCTAACCCTAACCCTAACCCTGACCCTAAACCTAACCCTAAACCAAATAACCCTAACCCTAACCCTAAACCAACTAGCCCTAACACAAACCATAAGCCTAACCTTTACCAAAATAACCCTAACCATAACCCTAACCCAACTAACCCTAACCCTAACCCTAACCCTAACCCTAACCCTAGCCCAAATAACCCTAACCCTAACCCTAACCCTGACCCTAAACCAAAACCTAAACCAAATACCCCTAACCCTAACCCTAAACCAACTAGCCCTAACACTAACCATAAGCCTAACCTTTACCAAAATAACCCTAACCATAACCCAAACCCAACTAACCATAACCCAAACCCAACTAACCATAACCCTAACCCTAACCCTAACCCTAACCCTAACCCTAACCCTAGCCCAAATAACCCTAACCCTAACCCTAACCCTGACCCTAAACCTAACCCTAAACCAAATAACCCTAACCCTAACCCTAAACCAACTAGCCCTAACACTAACCATAAGCCTAACCTTTACCAAAATAACCCTAACCATAACCCAAACCCAACTAACCCTAACCCTAACCCTAACCCTAACCCTAACCCTAACCCTAGCCCAAATAACCCTAACCCTAACCCTAACCCTGACCCTAAACCTAACCCTAAACCAAATAACCCTAACCCTAACCCTAAACCAACTAGCCCTAACACTAACCATAAGCCTAACCTTTACCAAAATAACCCTAACCATAACCCTAACCCAACTAACCATAACCCTAACCCTAACCCTAACCCTAACCCTAGCCCAAATAACCCTAACCCTAACCCTAAACCTGACCCTAAACCTAACCCTAAACCAAATAACCCTAACCCTAACCCTAAACCAACTAGCCCTAACACTAACCATAAGCCTAACCTTTACCAAAATAACCCTAACCATAACCCTAACCCAACTAACCCTAACCCTAACCCTAACCCTAACCCTAACCCTAGCCCAAATAACCCTAACCCTAACCCTAAACCTGACCCTAAACCTAACCCTAAACCAAATAACCCTAACCCTAACCCTAAACCAACTATCCCTAACACTAACCATAAGCCTAACCTTTACCAAAATAACCCTAACCATAACCCAAACCCAACTAACCATAACCCTAACCCTAACCCTAACCCTAACCCTAACCCTAACCCTAACCCTAACCCTAGCCCAAATAACCCTAACCCTAACCCTAACCCTGACCCTAAACCTAACCCTAAACCAAATAACCCTAACCCTAACCCTAAACCAACTAGCCCTAACACTAACCATAAGCCTAACCTTTACCAAAATAACCCTAACCATAACCCTAACCCTAACCCTAACCCTAACCCTAACCCTAACCCTAACCCTAACCCTAGCCCAAATAACCCTAACCCTAACCCTAACCCTGACCCTAAACCTAACCCTAAACCAAATAACCCTAACCCTAACCCTAAACCAACTAGCCCTAACACTAACCATAAGCCTAACCTTTACCAAAATAACCCTAACCATAACCCAAACCCAACTAACCATAACCCTAACCCTAACCCTAACCCTAACCCTAACCCTAACCCTAACCCTAGCCCAAATAACCCTAACCCTAACACTGCCCTAAACCTAACCCTAAACCAAATAACCCTAACCCTAACCCTAACCCAACTAGCCCTAACACTAACCATAAGCCTAACCTTTACCAAAATAACCCTAACCATAACCCTTACCCAACTAACCATAACCCTAACCCTAACCCTAACCCTAACCCTAACCCTAACCCTAACCCTAACCCTAACCCTAGCCCAAATAACCCTAACCCTAACCCTAACCCTGACCCTAAACCTAACCCTAAACCAAATAACCCTAACCCTAACCCTAAACCAACTAGCCCTAACACTAACCATAAGCCTAACCTTTACCAAAATAACCCTAAACATAACCCAAACCCAACTAACCATAACCCTAACCCTAACCCTAACCCTAACCCTAACCCTAGCCCATATAACCCTAACCCTAACCCTAACCCTGACCCTAAACCTAACCCTAAACCAAATAACCCTAACCCTAACCCTAAACCAACTAGCCCTAACACTAACCATAAGCCTAACCTTTACCAAAATAACCCTAACCATAACCCTAACCCAACTAACCATAACCCTAACCCTAACCCTAACCCTAACCCTAGCCCAAATAACCCTAACCCTAACCCTAACCCTGACCCTAAACCTAACCCTAAACCAAATAACCCTAACCCTAACCCTAAACCAACTAGCCCTAACACTAACCATAAGCCTAACCTTTACCAAAATAACCCTAACCATAACCCAAACCCAACTAACCATAACCCTAACCCTAACCCTAGCCCAAATAACCCTAACCCTAACCCTAACCCTGACCCTAAACCTAACCCTAAACCAAATAACCCTAACCCTAACCCTAAACCAACTAGCCCTAACACTAACCATAAGCCTAACCTTTACCAAAATAACCCTAACCATAACCCAAACCCAACTAACCATAACCCTAACCCTAACCCTAACCCTAACCCTAACCCTAACCCTAACCCTAGCCCATATAACCCTAACCCTAACCCTAACCCTGACCCTAAACCTAACCCTAAACCAAATAACCCTAACCCTAACCCTAAACCAACTAGCCCTAACACTAACCATAAGCCTAACCTTTACCAAAATAACCCTAACCATAACCCAAACCCAACTAACCATAACCCTAACCCTAACCCTAACCCTAACCCTAACCCTAACCCTAACCCTAGCCCAAATAACCCTAACCCTAACCCTAACCCTGACCCTAAACCTAACCCTAAACCAAATAACCCTAACCCTAACCCTAAACCAACTAGCCCTAACACTAACCATAAGCCTAACCTTTACCAAAATAACCCTAACCATAACCCAAACCCAACTAACCATAACCCTAACCCTAACCCTAACCCTAACCCTAGCCCAAATAACCCTAACCCTAACCCTAACCCTGACCCTAAACCTAACCCTAAACCAAATAACCCTAACCCTAACCCTAAACCAACTAGCCCTAACACAAACCATTAGCCTAACCTTTACCAAAATAACCCTAACCATAACCCTAACCCAACTAACCATAACCCTAACCCTAACCCTAACCCTAACCCTAGCCCAAATAACCCTAACCCTAACCCTAACCCTGACCCTAAACCTAAACCTAAACCAAATACCCCTAACCCTAACCCTAAACCAACTAGCCATAACACTAACCATAAGCCTAACCTTTACCAAAATAACCCTAACCATAACCCAAACCCAACTAACCATAACCCAAACCCAACTAACCATAACCCTAACCCTAACCCTAACCCTAACCCTAACCCTTACCCTAACCCTAACCCTAGCCCAAATAACCCTAACCCTAACCCTAACCCTGACCCTAAACCTAACCCTAAACCAAATAACCCTAACCCTAACCCTAAACCAAGTAGCCCTAACACTAACCATAAGCCTAACCTTTACCAAAATAACCCTAACCATAAACCAAACCCAACAAACCATAACCCTAACCCTAACCCTAACCCTAACCCTAACCCTAACCCTAGCCCAAATAACCCTAACCCTAACCCTAACCCTGACCCTAAACCTGACCCTAAACCAAATAACCCTAACCCTAACCCTAAACCAACTAGCCCTAACACTAACCATAAGCCTAACCTTTACCGAAATACCCCTAACCCTAACCCAAACCCAACTAACTTTAACCCTAACCCTAACCCTAACCCTAACCCTAACCCTAACCCTAACCCTAACCCTAGCCCAAATAACCCTAACCCTAACCATAAACCTGACCCTACACCTAACACTAAACCAAATAACCCTAACCCTAACCCTAAACCAACTAGCCCTAACACTAACCATAAGCCTAACCTTTAGCAAAATAACCCTAACCATAACCCAAACCCAACTAACCATAACCCTAACCCTAACCCTAACCCTAACCCTAACCCTAACCCTAACCCTAGCCCAAATAACCCTAACCCTAACCCTAACCCTGACCCTAAACCTAACCCTAAACCAAATAACCCTAACCCTAACCCTAAACCAACTAGCCCTAACACTAACCATAAGCCTAACCTTTACCAAAATAACCCTAACCATAACCCTAACCCAACTAACCCTAACCCTAACCCTAACCCTAACCCTAGCCCAAATAACCCTAACC
>NC_142252.1:25639853-25652353 GCF_052056855.1 Sturnus vulgaris | reverse complement strand
AACCCTAACCCTAACCCTAACCCTAACCCTAACCCTAACCCTAGCCCAAATAACCGTAACCCTAACCCTGACCCTAAACCTAACCCTAAACCAAATAACCCTAACCCTAACCCTAAACCAACTAGCCCTAACACTAACCATAAGCCTAACCTTTACCATAATAACCCTAACCATAACCCTAACCCAACTAACCCTAACCCTAACCCTAACCCTAACCCTAACCCTAGCCCAAATAACCCTAACCCTAACCCTAACCCTAACCCTAAACCTAAACCAAATACCCCTAACCCTAACCCTAAACCAACTAGCCCTAACACTAACCATAAGCCTAACTTTTACCAAAATAACCCTAACCATAACCCAAACCCTACTAACCATAACCCTAAAACTAAACCTAACCCTAACCCTAACCCTAACCCTAACCCTAACCCTAACCCTAACCCTAACCCTAACCCTAACCCTAACCCTAACCCTAGCCCAAATAACCCTAACCCTAACCCTAACCCTGACCCTAAACCTAACCCTAAACCAAATAACCCTAACCCTAACCCTAAACCAACTAGCCCTAACACTAACCATAAGCCTAACCTTTACCAAAATAACCCTAACCATAACCCTAACCCAACTAACCATAACCCTAACCCTAACCCTAACCCTAACCCTAACCCTAACCCTAACCCTAACCCTATCCCTAGCCCAAATAACCCTAACCCTAACCCTAACCCTGACCCTAAACCTAAACCTAAACCAAATAACCCTAACCCTAACCCTAAACCAACTAGCCCTAACACTAACCGTAAGCCTAACCTTTACCAAAATAACCCTAACCATAACCCAAACCCAACTAACCATAACCCTAACCCTAACCCTAACCCTAACCCTAGCCCATATAACCCTAACCCTAACCCTAACCCTGACCCTAAACCTAACCCTAAACCAAATAACCCTAACCCTAACCCTAAACCAACTAGCCCTAACACTAACCATAAGCCTAACCTTTACCAAAATAACCCTAACCATAACCCAAACCCAACTAACCATAACCCTAACCCTAACCCTAACCCTAACCCTAGCCCATATAACCCTAACCCTAACCCTAACCCTGACCCTAAACCTAACCCTAAACCAAATAACCCTAACCCTAACCCTAAACCAACTAGCCCTAACACTAACCATAAGCCTAACCTTTACCAAAATAACCCTAACCATAACCCAAACCCAACTAACCATAACCCTAACCCTAACCCTAACCCTAACCCTAACCCTAGCCCAAATAACCCTAACCCTAACCCTAACCCTGACCCTAAACCTAACCCTAAACCAAATAACCCTAACCCTAACCCTAAACCAACTAGCCCTAACACTAACCATAAGCCTAACCTTTACCAAAATAACCCTAACCATAACCCAAACCCAACTAACCATAACCCTAACCCTAACCCTAGCCCAAATAACCCTAACCCTAACCCTAACCCTGACCCTAAACCTAACCCTAAACCAAATAACCCTAACCCTAACCCTAAACCAACTAGCCCTAACACTAACCATAAGCCTAACCTTTACCAAAATAACCCTAACCATAACCCAAACCCAACTAACCATAACCCTAACCCTAACCCTAACCCTAACCCTAACCCTAGCCCAAATAACCCTAACCCTAACCCTAACCCTGACCCTAAACCTAACCCTAAACCAAATAACCCTAACCCTAACCCTAAACCAACTAGCCCTAACACTAACCATAAGCCTAACCTTTACCAAAATAACCCTAACCATAACCCAAACCCAACTAACCATAACCCTAACCCTAACCCTAACCCTAACCCTAACCCTAGCCCATATAACCCTAACCCTAACCCTAACCCTGACCCTAAACCTAACCCTAAACCAAATAACCCTAACCCTAACCCTAAACCAACTAGCCCTAACACTAACCATAAGCCTAACCTTTACCAAAATAACCCTAACCATAACCCAAACCCAACTAACCATAACCCTAACCCTAACCCTAACCCTAACCCTAACCCTAACCCTAACCCTAGCCCAAATAACCCTAACCCTAACCCTAACCCTGACCCTAAACCTAACCCTAAACCAAATAACCCTAACCCTAAACCTAAACCAACTAGCCCTAACACTAACCATAAGCCTAACCTTTACCAAAATAACCCTAACCATAACCCAAACCCAACTAACCATAACCCTAACCCTAACCCTAACCCTAACCCTAACCCTAGCCCAAATAACCCTAACCCTAACCCTAACCCTGACCCTAAACCTAACCCTAAACCAAATAACCCTAACCCTAACCCTAAACCAACTAGCCCTAACACTAACCATAAGCCTAACCTTTACCAAAATAACCCTAACCATAACCCTAACCCAACTAACCCTAACCCTAACCCTAACCCTAACCCTAACCCTAACCCTAGCCCAAATAACCCTAACCCTAACCCTAACCCTGACCCTAAACCTAAACCTAAACCAAATACCCCTAACCCTAACCCTAAACCAACTAGCCCTAACACTAACCATAAGCCTAACCTTTACCAAAATAACCCTAACCATAACCCAAACACAACTAACCATAACCCAAACCCAACTAACCATAACCCTAACCCTAACCCTAACCATAACCCTAACCCTAACCCTAACCCTAACCCTAGCCCAAATAACCCTAACCCTAACCCTAACCCTGACCCTAAACCTAACCCTAAACCAAATAACCCTAACCCTAACCCTAAACCAACTAGCCCTAACACTAACCATAAGCCTAACCTTTACCAAAATAACCCTAACCATAAACCAAACCCAACTAACCATAACCCTAACCCTAACCCTAACCCTAACCCTAACCCTAACCCTAGCCCAAATAACCCCAACCCTAACCCTAACCCTGACCCTAAACCTGACCCTAAACCAAATAACCCTAACCCTAACCCTAAACCAACTAGCCCTAACACTAACCATAAGCCTAACCTTTACCGAAATAACCCTAACCCTAACCCAAACCCAACTAACCCTAACCCTAACCCTAACCCTAACCCTAACCCTAACCCTAACCCTAACCCTAACCCTAGCCCAAATAACCCTAACCCTAACCATAAACCTGACCCTACACCTAACACTAAACCAAATAACCCTAACCCTAACCCTAAACCAACTAGCCCTAACACTAACCATAAGCCTAACCTTTACCAAAATAAACCTAACCATAACCCAAACCCAACTAACCATAACCCTAACCCTAACCCTAACCCTAACCCTAACCCTAACCCTAACCCTAACCCTAGCCCATATAACCCTAACCCTAACCCTAACCCTGACCCTAAACCTAACGCTAAACCAAATAACCCTAACCCTAACCCTAACCCAACTAGCCCTAACACTAACCATAAGCCTAACCTTTACCAAAATAACCCTAACCATAACCCAAACCCAACTAACCCTAACCCTAACCCTAACCCTAACCCTAACCCTAACCCTAACCCTAACCCTAACCCTAACCCTAGCCCAAATAACCCTAACCCTAACCCTAACCCTGACCCTAAACCTAACCCTAAACCAAATAACCCTAACCCTAACCCTAAACCAACTAGCCCTAACACTAACCATAAGCCTAACCTTTACCAAAATAACCCTAACCATAACCCAAACCCAACTAACCATAACCCTAACCCTAACCCTAACCCTAACCCTAACCCTAACCCTAACCCTAACCCTAGCCCAAATAACCCTAACCCTAACCCTAACCCTGACCCTAAACCTAACCCTAAACCAAATACCCCTAACCCTAACCCTAAACCAACTAGCCCTAACACTATCCATAAGCCTAACCTTTACAAAAATAACCCTAACCATAACCCAAACCCAACTAACCATAACCCTAACCCTAACCCTAACCCTAACCCTAACCCTAGCCCAAATAACCCTAACCCTAACCCTAACCCTGACCCTAAACCTAACCCTAAACCAAATAACCCTAACCCTAACCCTAAACCAACTAGCCCTAACACTAACCATAAGCCTAACCTTTACCAAAATAACCCTAACCATAACCCAAACCCAACTAACCATAACCCTAACCCTAACCCTAACCCTAACCCTAACCCTAACCCTAACCCTAACCCTAGCCCATATAACCCTAACCCTAACCCTAACCCTGACCCTAAACCTAACCCTAAACCAAATAACCCTAACCCTAACCCTAAACCAACTAGCCCTAACACTAACCATAAGCCTAACCTTTACCAAAATAACCCTAACCATAACCCAAACCCAACTAACCATAACCCTAACCCTAACCCTAACCCTAACCCTAACCCTAACCCTAACCCTAACCCTAACCCTAACCCTAACCCTAGCCCAAATAACCCTAACCCTAACCCTTACCCTGACCCTAAACCTAACCCTAAACCAAATAACCCTAACCCTAACCCTAAACCAACTAGCCCTAACACTAACCATAAGCCTAACCTTTACCAAAATAACCCTAACCATAACCCTAACCCTAACCCTAACCCTAACCCTAACCCTAACCCTAACCCTAACCCTAACCCTAGCCCAAATAACCCTAACCCTAACCCTAACCCTGACCCTAAACCTAACCCTAAACCAAATAACCCTAACCCTAACCCTAAACCAACTAGCCCTAACACTAACCATAAGCCTAACCTTTACCAAAGTAACCCTAACCATAACCCAAACCCAACTAACCATAACCCTAACCCTAACCCTAACCCTAACCCTAACCCTAACCCTAACCCTAGCCCAAATAACCCTAACCCTAACACTGACCCTAAACCTAACCCTAAACCAAATAACCCTAACCCTAACCCTAACCCAACTAGCCCTAACACTAACCATAAGCCTAACCTTTACCAAAATAACCCTAACCATAACCCTAACCCAACTAACCATAACCCTAACCCTAACCCTAACCCTAACCCTAACCCTAACCCTAACCCTAGCCCAAATAACCCTAACCCTAACCCTAACCCTGACCCTAAACCTAACCCTAAACCAAATAACCCTAACCCTAACCCTAAACCAACTAGCCCTAACACTAACCATAAGCCTAACCTTTACCAAAATAACCCTAAACATAACCCAAACCCAACTAACCATAACCCTAACCCTAACCCTAACCCTAACCCTAACCCTAGCCCATATAACCCTAACCCTAACCCTAACCCTGACCCTAAACCTAACCCTAAACCAAATAACCCTAACCCTAACCCTAAACCAACTAGCCCTAACACTAACCATAAGCCTAACCTTTACCAAAATAACCCTAACCATAACCCAAACCCAACTAACCATAACCCTAACCCTAACCCTAACCCTAACCCTAACCCTAACCCTAGCCCAAATAACCCTAACCCTAACCCTAACCCTGACCCTAAACCTAACCCTAAACCAAATAACCCTAACCCTAACCCTAAACCAACTAGCCCTAACACTAACCATAAGCCTAACCTTTACCAAAATAACCCTAACCATAACCCAAACCCAACTAACCATAACCCTAACCCTAACCCTAACCCTAACCCTAACCCTAGCCCAAATAACCCTAACCCTAACCCTAACCCTGACCCTAAACCTAACCCTAAACCAAATAACCCTAACCCTAACCCTAAACCAACTAGCCCTAACACTAACCATAAGCCTAACCTTTACCAAAATAACCCTAACCATAACCCAAACCCAACTAACCATAACCCTAACCCTAACCCTAACCCTAACCCTAACCCTAGCCCAAATAACCCTAACCCTAACCCTAACCCTGACCCTAAACCTAACCCTAAACCAAATAACCCTAACCCTAACCCTAAACCAACTAGCCCTAACACTAACCATAAGCCTAACCTTTACCAAAATAACCCTAACCATAACCCAAACCCAACTAACCCTAACCCTAGCCCATATAACCCTAACCCTAACCCTAACCCTAACCCTAGCCCATATAACCCTAACCCTAACCCTAACCCTGACCCTAAACCTAACCCTAAACCAAATAACCCTAACCCTAACCCTAAACCAACTAGCCCTAACACTAACCATAAGCCTAACCTTTACCAAAATAACCCTAACCATAACCCAAACCCAACTAACCATAACCCTAACCCTAACCCTAACCCTAACCCTAACCCTAGCCCAAATAACCCTAACCCTAACCCTAACCCTGACCCTAAACCTAACCCTAAACCAAATAACCCTAACCCTAACCCTAAACCAACTAGCCCTAACACTAACCATAAGCCTAACCTTTACCAAAATAACCCTATCCATAACCCAAACCCAACTAACCATAACCCTAACCCTAACCCTAACCCTAACCCTAACCCTAACCCTAGCCCAAATAACCCTAACCCTAACCCTAACCCTGACCCTAAACCTAACCCTAAACCAAATAACCCTAACCCTAACCCTAAACCAACTAGCCCTAACACAAACCATAAGCCTAACCTTTACCAAAATAACCCTAACCATAACCCTAACCCAACTAACCCTAACCCTAACCCTAACCCTAACCCTAGCCCAAATAACCCTAACCCTAACCCTAACCCTGACCCTAAACCTAAACCTAAACCAAATACCCCTAACCCTAACCCTAAACCAACTAGCCCTAACACTAACCATAACCCTAACCTTTACCAAAATAACCCTAACCATAACCCAAACCCAACTAACCATAACCCAAACCCAACTAACCATAACCCTAACCCTAACCCTAACCCTAACCCTAACCCTAACCCTAACCCTAACCCTAGCCCAAATAACCCTAACCCTAACCCTAACCCTGACCCTAAACCTAACCCTAAACCAAATAACCCTAACCCTAACCCTAAACCAACTAGCCCTAACTCTAACCATAAGCCTAACCTTTACCAAAATAACCCTAACCATAACCCTAACCCAACTAACCATAACCCTAACCCTAACCCTAACCCTAACCCTAACCCTAGCCCAAATAACCCTAACCCTAACCCTAAACCTGACCCTAAACCTAACCCTAAACCAAATAACCCTAACCCTAACCCTAAACCAACTAGCCCTAACACTAACCATAAGCCTAACCTTTACCAAAATAACCCTAACCATAACCCTAACCCTAACCCTAACCCTAACCCTAACCCTAACCCTAACCCTAGCCCAAATAACCCTAACCCTAACCCTAACCCTGACCCTAAACCTAACCCTAAACCAAATAACCCTAACCCTAACCCTAAACCAACTAGCCCTAACACTAACCATAAGCCTAACCTTTACCAAAATAACCCTAACCATAACCCAAACCCAACTAACCATAACCCTAACCCTAACCCTAACCCTAACCCTATCCCTAACCCTAGCCCAAATAACCCTAACCCTAACCCTTACCCTGACCCTAAACCTAACCCTAAAGCAAATAACCCTAACCCTAACCCTAAACCAACTAGCCCTAACACTAACCATAAGCCTAACCTTTACCAAAATAACCCTAACCATAACCCTAACCCTAACCCTAACCCTAACCCTAACCCTAACCCTAACCCTAACCCTAACCCTAACCCTAGCCCAAATAACCCTAACCCTAACCCTAACCCTGACCCTAAACCTAACCCTAAACCAAATAACCCTAACCCTAACCCTAAACCAACTAGCCCTAACACTAACCATAAGCCTAACCTTTACCAAAATAACCCTACCCATAACCCAAACCCAACTAACCATAACCCTAACCCTAACCCTAACCCTAACCCTAACCCTAACCCTAGCCCAAATAACCCTAACCCTAACACTGACCCTAAACCTAACCCTAAACCAAATAACCCTAACCCTAACCCTAACCCAACTAGCCCTAACACTAACCATAAGCCTAACCTTTACCAAAATAACCCTAACCATAACCCTAACCCAACTAACCATAACCCTAACCCTAACCCTAACCCTAACCCTAACCCTAACCCTAACCCTAACCCTAGCCCAAATAACCCTAACCCTAACCCTAACCCTGACCCTAAACCTAACCCTAAACCAAATAACCCTAACCCTAACCCTAAACCAACTAGCCCTAACACTAACCATAAGCCTAACCTTTACCAAAATAACCCTAAACATAACCCTAACCCTAACCCTAACCCTAACCCTAACCCTAACCCTAACCCTAACCCTGACCCTAAACCTAACCCTAAACCAAATAACCCTAACCCTAACCCTAAACCAACTAGCCCTAACACTAACCATAAGCCTAACCTTTACCAAAATAACCCTAACCATAACCCAAACCCAACTAACCATAACCCTAACCCTAACCCTAACCCTAACCCTAGCCCAAATAACCCTAACCCTAACCCTAACCCTGACCCTAAACCTAACCCTAAACCAAATAACCCTAACCCTAACCCTAAACCAACTAGCCCTAACACTAACCATAAGCCTAACCTTTACCAAAATAACCCTAACCATAACCCAAACCCAACTAACCATAACCCTAACCCTAACCCTAACCCTAACCCTAACCCTAACCCTAGCCCAAATAACCCTAACCCTAACCCTAACCCTGACCCTAAACCTAACCCTAAACCAAATAACCCTAACCCTAACCCTAAACCAACTAGCCCTAACACTAACCATAAGCCTAACCTTTACCAAAATAACCCTAACCATAACCCAAACCCAACTAACCATAACCCTAACCCTAACCCTAACCCTAACCCTAGCCCAAATAACCCTAACCCTAACCCTAACCCTGACCCTAAACCTAACCCTAAACCAAATAACCCTAACCCTAACCCTAAACCAACTAGCCCTAACACTAACCATAAGCCTAACCTTTACCAAAATAACCCTAACCATAACCCTAACCCAACTAACCCTAACCCTAACCCTAACCCTAACCCTAACCCTAGCCCAAATAACCCTAACCCTAACCCTAACCCTGACCCTAAACCTAAACCTAAACCAAATACCCCTAACCCTAACCCTAAACCAACTAGCCCTAACAATAACCATAAGCCTAACCTTTACCAAAATAACCCTACCCATAACCCAAACCCAACTAACCATAACCCAAACCCAACTAACCATAACCCTAACCCTAACCCTAACCCTAACCCTAACCCTAGCCCAAATAACCCTAACCCTAACCCTAACCCTGACCCTAAACCTAACCCTAAACCAAATAACCCTAACCCTAACCCTAAACCAACTAGCCCTAACACTAACCATAAGCCTAACCTTTACCAAAATAACCCTAACCATAACCCAAACCCAACTAACCCTAACCCTAACCCTAACCCTAACCCTAACCCTAGCCCAAATAACCCTAACCCTAACCCTAACCCTGACCCTAAACCTAACCCTAAACCAAATAACCCTAACCCTAACCCTAAACCAACTAGCCCTAACACTAACCATAAGCCTAACCTTTACCAAAATAACCCTAACCATAACCCTAACCCAACTAACCATAACCCTAACCCTAACCCTAACCCTAACCCTAACCCTAGCCCAAATAACCCTAACCCTAACCCTAAACCTGACCCTAAACCTAACCCTAAACCAAATAACCCTAACCCTAACCCTAAACCAACTAGCCCTAACACTAACCATAAGCCTAACCTTTACCAAAATAACCCTAACCATAACCCAAACCCAACTAACCATAACCCTAACCCTAACCCTAACCCTAACCCTAACCCTAACCCTAACCCTAGCCCAAATAACCCTAACCCTAACCCTAAACCTGACCCTAAACCTAACCCTAAACCAAATAACCCTAACCCTAACCCTAAACCAACTAGCCCTAACACTAACCATAAGCCTAACCTTTACCAAAATAACCCTAACCATAACCCAAACCCAACTAACCATAACCCTAACCCTAACCCTAACCCTAACCCTAGCCCAAATAACCCTAACCCTAACCCTAACCCTGACCCTAAACCTAACCCTAAACCAAATAACCCTAACCCTAACCCTAAACCAACTAGCCCTAACACTAACCATAAGCCTAACCTTTACCAAAATAACCCTAACCATAACCCTAACCCAACTAACCATAACCCTAACCCTAACCCTAACCCTAACCCTAACCCTAGCCCAAATAACCCTAACCCTAACCCTAAACCTGACCCTAAACCTAACCCTAAACCAAATAACCCTAACCCTAACCCTAAACCAACTAGACCTAACACTAACCATAAGCCTAACCTTTACCAAAATAACCCTAACCATAACCCAAACCCAACTAACCATAACCCTAACCCTAACCCTAACCCTAACCCTAACCCTAACCCTAACCCTAACCCTAGCCCAAATAACCCTAACCCTAACCCTAAACCTGACCCTAAACCTAACCCTAAACCAAATAACCCTAACCCTAACCCTAAACCAACTAGCCCTAACACTAACCATAAGCCTAACCTTTACCAAAATAACCCTAACCATAACCCAAACCCAACTAACCATAACCCTAACCCTAACCCTAACCCTAACCCTAGCCCAAATAACCCTAACCCTAACCCTAACCCTGACCCTAAACCTAACCCTAAACTAAATAACCCTAACCCTAACCCTAAACCAACTAGCCCTAACACTAACCATAAGCCTAACCTTTACCAAAATAACCCTAACCATAACCCAAACCCAACTAACCATAACCCTAACCTTAACCCTAACCCTAACCCTAACCCTAGCCCATATAACCCTAACCCTAACCCTAACCCTGACCCTAAACCTAACCCTAAACCAAATAACCCCAACCCTAACCCTAAACCAACTAGCCCTAACACTAACCATAAGCCTAACCTTTACCAAAATAACCCTAACCATAACCCAAACCCAACTAACCATAACCCTAACCCTAACCCTAACCCTAACCCTAACCCTAACCCTAGCCCAAATAACCCTAACCCTAACCCTAACCCTGACCCTAAACCTAACCCTAAACCAAATAACCCTAACCCTAACCCTAAACCAACTAGCCCTAACACTAACCATAAGCCTAACCTTTACCAAAATAACCCTAACCATAACCCAAACCCAACTAACCATAACCCTAACCCTAACCCTAACCCTAACCCTAAACCAAATAACCCTAACCCTAACCCTAAACCAACTAGCCCTAACACAAACCATAAGCCTAACCTTTACCAAAATAACCCTAACCATAACCCTAACCCAACTAACCCTAACCCTAACCCTAACCCTAACCCTAGCCCAAATAACCCTAACCCTAACCCTAACCCTGACCCTAAACCTAAACCTAAACCAAATACCCCTAACCCTAACCCTAAACCAACTAGCCCTAACACTAACCATAAGCCTAACCTTTACCAAAATAACCCTAACCATAACCCAAACCCAACTAACCATAACCCAAACCCAACTAACCATAACCCTAACCCTAACCCTAACCCTAACCCTAACCCTAACCCTAACCCTAACCCTAGCCCAAATAACCCTAACCCTAACCCTAACCCTGACCCTAAACCTAACCCTAAACCAAATAACCCTAACCCTAACCCTAAACCAACTAGCCCTAACACTAACCATAAGCCTAACCTTTACCAAAATAACCCTAACCATAACCCAAACCCAACTAACCCTAACCATAACCCTAACCCTAACCCTAACCCTAACCCTAACCCTAACCCTAACCCTAGCCCAAATAACCCTAACCCTAACCCTGACCCTAAACCTAACCCTAAACCAAATAACCCTAACCCTAACCCTAAACCAACTAGCCCTAACACTAACCATAAGCCTAACCTTTACCAAAATAACCCTAACCATAACCCAAACCCAACTAACCATAACCCTAACCCTAACCCTAACCCTAACCCTAACCCTAACCCTAGCCCAAATAACCCTAACCCTAACCCTTACCCTGACCCTAAACCTAACCCTAAACCAAATAACCCTAACCCTAACCCTAAACCAACTAGCCCTAACACTAACCATAAGCCTAACCTTTACCAAAATAACCCTAACCATAACCCTAACCCTAACCCTAACCCTAACCCTAACCCTAACCCTAACCCTAACCCTAGCCCAAATAACCCTAACCCTAACCCTAACCCTGACCCTAAACCTAACCCTAAACCAAATAACCCTAACCCTAACCCTAAACCAACTAGCCCTAACACTAACCATAAGCCTAACCTTTACCAAAATAACCCTAACCATAACCCAAACCCAACTAACCATAACCCTAACCCTAACCCTAACCCTAACCCTAACCCTAACCCTAGCCCAAATAACCCTAACCCTAACCCTGACCCTAAACCTAACCCTAAACCAAATAACCCTAACCCTAACCCTAACCCAACTAGCCCTAACACTAACCATAAGCCTAACCTTTACCAAAATAACCCTAACCATAACCCTAACCCAACTAACCATAACCCTAACCCTAACCCTAACCCTAACCCTAACCCTAATCCTAACCCTAACCCTAGCCCAAATAAACCTAACCCTAACCCTAACCCTGACCCTAAACCTAACCCTAAACC